>NC_056730.1:472847694-472887694 GCF_019279795.1 Protopterus annectens
TTGGTAGCATATCTAAATACTACTGTAATTTTTTTTTATGAAACCCATTGCTCCTACTACTATTGGAAATGATTGGGTATCTTTGTTCCACATTACTCTCGTTTCTGCCTGCGAATCTTTTTATTTTACGACTTTGTGACTGTCTGTGTGTGAGACATGATAATCACCAGGTGTAACCATTTCAATGATCAGTGTTACGTTTGTCTTTTTTCATGGGCACTATATCTGTTTTTTTGCATCTATTTTTTGAATTATTGATAAAGAGTAAATCCCATGTGATGTACACTTCATCATTCTCTCTGATGCTTTGTGGTTCATGTTTCCAATGCTTTTCAGTTACTTTTATATTGCAGTGTTTGCACAACCCCCATTGCAGTAATCTTACTATATTATTGTGCCTTTCAATGGACAGGCCTTCTGCCATGAGAATATCACACACAGCAACTAGGTGTGCAACTGCTTCCAGTTCTGTTTTACAGCATCGACATTTGTCTGTTTCTCCCACATCTTCAATGGATTTCATAAACCAGTGTGTACGTAATCCACAATCATGTGCTACACTTATTAACCTTTCATCCTTTGGTTTTAACTCTCCACTCTTTAAACATTCCTGCATCAAATCCTGATCAATATGAGGTTGTTCCACGAGAGCTCAATTCTTGCTATTATATTTATAACGTTTCCACATTTCTTTCCTTTCCTTTTTATCTGATCTTTCTTCTTATATTCTTTCTTTTGTTTTTGGCACATTCAATTGCTGTCTGATTTTTGTCTACAACTGGCTTGATTTCCATTCCTGCTTGCCACCAGAATGCTTCTGCTAAACTAAGCACAGAGGTCATCTTAGACTTCCTCTCCTCAGTTGTAAAACTTTCACTATATTTGCAACTGATGTGGTCAGCAGATATGTATACAGTAACACAATCACAGATCTATACATGCAATTATTTTTGAGGAGGCTCATAACTCCTTTAGAGCATGGATTATATAATCTTGATATACAGGCAGTCCCCAAGTTGAGGACAAGATCCATTTTTTAGTCTGTCCATAAGTCAAATTTGTATGTAAGTTGAAACGTGTACATATGGTTCTTATTAAATGTCACTTTTTCAAATGTTTGCCTCAGTCTAGTATTTATTTTACTTTTCTTTGCATATAAAACAATTTAGAAACACTTCCAAATAAAAAAAAAATCTTAAACATAATACTGTATACTGTAGCTATGCTTCCTTACTTCCTATGAGCTATATGCTTCCTTACTTCCTATCAACATAGCTGGTTTAAGGCATCTTGTTATTAAATGCAGTGTTTATGAGGACTTTTTCACACACACACACACAAACCATACCGCTCAACTGTACAGATTTTCTCAGAACGTCCAGATTTTTGCCTTATATTTTTGGTCCATTTTCCATAAAATTGCGGTTGTCTGGCAAAAGTAGTGGCAAATCCTTAAAGACATAATTCAGAAAGTAATGACAGACATTTGAGTTTCAGAATTCATACCCTTCAGAAAATTCATGCTAAAGCTAAATCTGTTAATCTATCAACTTTCTAAGTTTGTAAGAGCAATGTTTATTAAAATTGTCCCTATTTTGGGACGTCTGTCCCACTTTTATTTATGGCTTTGTCTAGAATTCTTGCTCTAAGAGATTTAGAAGTATCACACACACACACACACACACACACACACACACACACACACACACACACACACACACACACACACACACACAAACACACACACACACACAGTCCCACAGATTCTGCAAGCCCTGCATGGCGTGCAGGACTAGTGCAGGAGCTCCAGCAGGCAATATGTCTGCTGTGCGATCCAGGAATAACCTGTAGGGACGTGCATGAGTGCTCCTGCACTAGTCCTGCATGGACTCAGCCCCTGTATGCAAATTACCCCATTTACAGGAGAAATCCATGCAAATGAGGTGAATTTGCAATCCAGGAAGCTGGAAACCAGCCGTGCAGGACTAGTGTAATCTGCATAAATGTACTCCACCAGTAACAGAGTACATTTCTGCAAAGTACGAAACTGAGCCATGACAGCTCCAAATAAAGGGTGGATATCATGTAGAAAGCATGCCAATGGCCAACTATAAGGCCACTGGCATGGAAAACATTTGCAAAAATTAAAAAAAAAAAAATCAACTTTTATTTTTTTTTAGCCAATCTTGGCTGTTTAAGCATTGGGCAGCGGCTCGCAAACGGGATCAGGCGGAAAATAAGAAAAAAAAACATAAAATAAGCATTCTAACCAAAATCACTATTTTGCCATTATACTCAATGGCAGGCAGAAGACAACATGGCCAGTGAATAGTGGTTGCTAAGGGGGGAAGCTCAGTGTGGGACATGTAACTATGCATCAGTAGGCAGTCCTATGCAAATGAGGGGAATGATACTGAATCCCAGATTCTGCCCCGCATGCAAGTCAGCACCCAACAGTGTAAGAACAAGAATAGCTTAGTGGAAGCCTAGGAGTTAGATGACATCATAGGGGTGTGTCAGGCATTCTGTAAGTAGATTGGAGCTCCGTGGCTCGGGTTTGCCCTTAACTTAGCAGAGCTATGCAAGGGTGTGTGTCTGAGGCTGCCTAGCACTCTTTACATTGCCTAAGTGGGTGTGCATGCCGCACACCGGGTTTTAAAGGAAAAAAAAGTAAACCAGGAAATAGCAGCTCTGTGCACATTTGAGCACTGTGCTTGCACGGCACGCCCCCGGGATTAAACAGGAAGGCAATGGGAAGGGGAAACAGCAGTAGGAAGGCAATCAAGAACTAGCATAGCTGGCAGGTGAAATGTATCAGAATCAGCCAATTACACAGGCAGCAGACCAGCTCAGCCCAGCCCAGAACACTACTATAAACTATGCAAACACCTTTCCCTCTGGTTTTTCCCATACTCTACACCACCGGTGTATACAAGCAGGGAACTTTTAACAAACAAAACAAGAAAATGATAGGGGCTGCAATAGCTATCATACAACAACAGGGTGGTGAGGATGTGAATGCTGTCGACCAACCCACAGTGAGGAGACAGAGAAGAGTGTACATACCCAGGGTAACCTACCATGGGCTACATGAGCTGGAGATAGTGGAGCACTATAGGGTGGACAGAGACCTCCTATAGCAAATTGTTGAGCTGTGCCAGCCACACGTGACACACAGAACTAAAAGAGGGGAACCCATCCCAGTGGATACCAAGGTATGTGTAGGCCTAAGAATACTAGCTACAGGTACCTTCCAAAGGCCAACTGGGGATATGATGGGGATCTCACAGGCATCAGCATCCAGGGTACTCCACCAGTTCCTGGATGCCATGTCAGCCCATGCCGGTAAGCACATATATTTCCCCAACACCCGTGAGGCATTGGCCAGCAATATGCATTTGTTCCATCAAATAGCAGAATACCCTGAGGTAGTGGGTGCTATAGACTGTACACACATACACATCAAAGCACCACCTGGTGAGTGAGGTAGGGTCTACATAAGCCACAAGGGCTTCCCCTCCATCAACTGCCAGGTCATGTGCGATGCCCAGGGCATAATAATGAATGTGTGTGCTGGCTGCCCTGGAAGCTATCACAATTCCCACATCTGGCATCTGATGCAGCTGTACCAGAGATTTGCCAGTGGGGACATCCCTTATGGTCACCTAGTGGGGGGTGCTGGTTACGCACTGGAGCCGTGGCTGATGACACCCATCAGAAATGCGCACACACACACACACACACACACACACACACACACACACACACACACACACACACACACACACACACACACACACACACACACACACACACACACACACACACACACACAGGAACAAGAACTCCATAATGAGGCACATGCACAGACCAGACTTATAACAGAGCATGTGTTTGGGATGCTCAAGTCATGGTTCCAGTGCCTGGACACATCCGGTGGAGCCTTGCAGTATTCACCAGCTATATGTACCCAAATTGTCATCGTATGTGCCATGCTACACAATATGATCCTGCAGAAACAACTGCAGAAGGAAAAGCACGGGGCAGGGTCACACAGCCCCTGACCATTGCCAAGGACTGCACAGACACAGAGTGACTCAGAGGAGGAACAACCTGAATCTGCCCCAGTAGGCAGAAGGAGGTGTGCCCAGTATGCCCTGGCCTTGGCAAAGAGGCAATGCATAGCACATACACTGACACGGAAGGGACCCAGGGAATGACACCTCTCTCTGACTCGTACATACAGTAAAAGGGATCCCAAACATGACACTACCTGTGCCCAACCATGTATAGGGAGTGCACTATGTGCATCTGACATAGGCAGCCCCGAGCACCATCCTCAATACTGGCACACCCACAAAGTAAGTCACTCTTCTTATCGATTGCTGATTGGAGTAGTATGTGTTGTTACTTGTATCTCTGGTATGGATGTTAGCATGCAAGGCACTAGGGTGGCTGAATGGGATGCCAGCAGATAGTAGACACCTATAGTGGCAGCATGAGATCTGTAACAAATATGGGTGTAACCACAATAGCCAGTACTACACATGTTGACAAAACTCACTGCAGGAAATGTGCTGGCCTACATGTGTGTCCATATGACACACACATGCCAGTCAGGGAGGTTCACATACCAAACAACAGTCACAGCCAGCAGGCCAGCAGGACAGGTGTAGACAAACACAAAAAAGGCTGTGCTAAGGCCACTGAATGATGCCTATGGGTTGCCTCCCCCCAGGCCTACACAGACAGACCACATCAGTTTAGACAGTGGGATGTTAGTTCTGAAGGGTAAGAAGTCAGAAACTAATATGTAGGTCACTCAAACGTAAGACCTGTAGTACACTGACATGCCTCTAGTCAGCATGATAGGTTAGAAAACAGAATGAAATGGAGTACCTGACATACCAGTACAGTCATAGCAAATGTATACAATTGTCAGGTGTGCACCCCCCCAATCCTGTGCAGCAATGTAGAAACAGTCAGGTGTGCCCACCATAGCCAATGTAGACATGTAGTAACAGTCAGGTGTGCCCCCACAATCTTATGTATACATGTAGTAACAGTCAGCTGTGCCCCCCAATCCAGTGTAGCAATGTAGAAACAGTCAGGTGTGCCCCTCCAATTCTGTGTAGCAATGTAGAAACCGTCAGGTGCGCCCCCCCAACCCGACTTAGACATGTAGTAACAGTCAGGTGTGCTCCCCCCACTCCTATATAGAAATGTTGTACTGGTCTGGTGTGCCCCCCCCCAATCAGATGTACACACGTTGTAACAGTCAGGTGTGCCCCCCCAAATCCGATGTAGAAATGTAGTAACAATCAGGTGTGCTCCCCCCAATCCTGTGTAACAATGTAGAAACAGTCAGGTGTGCCCCCCATATCCTATGTAGACATGTAGTAACAGTCAGGTGTGCCCCCCAGTCCCATGTAGAAATATAGTAACATGTATGTGTAGGTATAATACCAGTGGAGCACAGATGCCCAGAGGTGGCCAAGGTAGCAGGATAGATTGTAGCATTTGTACAATATGCAGGTATGTGTGTGTCAATTTGGTGTGTGTTTCATATTGTGTGAGAGTGATCAGTATGTATGCATGTTGAGGTATGACCTGGTGCCCATTGCCCACTACTGCTGATAACAGGGCCAAGTCCTCACAACTGCAGTGCCAAAGACAATTCCCACCAATATAACACATACTAGCAGAAAGTCATTGTAAATGTCTGGTGGTAATATGTGTCACCATCTGAAAGATTAACATGGCATGGCTGTTGGGCTAGATATATAAGCAGTACACAGGGGAAAGTACCCCAGACATACAGTATATAATGTGTAACTGTGAAATGGACACACCCTTAGAATTGTACATACAGGCATGCATCACATTATCTGGGCCTGAAGTAAGGAATACTGGTGTTGTCTGCCCGAACCCTTGCAGATCACAAAGGTGATAGGACTGATGTATTGGGAAACAGCTGATGTACCTACACATGCCACCATAACTGGAATTCCCCATGCATATCTGTGCATCAGATGCAAGTAGCGTCCATTGCACACATGCACCCAGCTCACCCACACACCACCCACAGGTACATCTCTGGTCGTATCCCTGCAGTTGGGAATGGGTACAATATGACCCCCGCCTGTATATGACAATAGCGAAAGAATGCAGCATGCAGTGCAGGTGCCCCATGCAGGTGTGTCCCTAGCTGTAGGTAGCACCCTGCCAGCATCCACACCACCTGATCAATACTGATAGAAGGTATTGGCTTGAACACCTAGCACACCAACCCTGTCACCCCAGGGGAATATACTGTATGGTGGTCTGGGACTGTAGGACTGACAGAATGCAATGGCCTGGCACAACTGCCCCGCAACACCACCAAATGGCCTACAGGCCTCTGCCAAAGGCCTGTGTCTCACATGTACTGCCAATGCATGTTATGTCATGGATACCCAAATAACAACATAACACACTCCACATAAGCCATATGCAAGCTCATGTGGACAAACCACAACAACATGTCCACCATGTCCCACTGCATGAACTGTGAACTAACACCAGAACATAGCTGTGATGAGGTGATAACCTTAGGGAAAGTATCAGAGAATGTATGAATAATGTATGGCAGAGGATAGAATAATAGAGGGGGGATGGGAGCATGGGCAGCATGGAATGTGCAAGGTCTGACACACAGCTGTGTGCACACACTATACCTGGCTGCAAACACATAAATGGGTGGTTACAAACCTGCCCATACACTACAATAGGGGTAATGTATTGACTCATGGCCCCTGCCTCTGGGTAACCTGTGTGAATCTGTACAGCTGTGAGGTATTGCCACAGCAAGATAAGGCCATACAGTCATGTCGATGGATATACAAGTATGGGACACTCTTCCAGCACTGTACCAAGGTGCTGAACTGGATACATAGACCCAGCAGCAAGTGTCTGCAGTTCCCACTCCAGAATGGCATAACTTACCATGAATATGTAGGCATCTGCCCACAATACTGGACACAGCTGTCATTACTGTGAGCAAGAATGCCCACCTGACAGTACTTGAGGACATAAAACATCAAAGTGTATAACAGTACACATGTCTGAATATCTCTGCCAACACCAGTACCATATAGCAGAAGCAGCACAGACACAATCACCTACAGTACACACTATCCCTTGCACAGCTTGTCCTCATATTGCAAAATGACCTATGGATGCCAAATGATCTACAGATACCCTGCAGAAACAGTTTGCTACCTGTAGGTTTACAACACAAAGGTCTGCACTGGAGTACAAACTACCTGGAATGGATCCACATATTCAATACAGAAGGGCATACTGGGCATGCTCACACACAAACAAATGAAGCCCATGTCTGCAAACAACAGTGGACCATACATATCTGACTGTTGCAGATGTTAGTGTATACTCTCCTCAGTATGCACCAGTCATGCTTTGCACACATATTGGATAGGAATACAGACATATCCAAGGACAACACCATATAATAAGCCAAAAGTAAGCAAACATAGATGTGTGGAAGAGAGTGACTGTGACAAAAAGCCATCCATCATGAGACCTGCCCCACCCAGCACACAGCCAAATGGCTACAACCATATGATGTGTAGATGTCACTCACTGTAGGTTTTAGCCACTGATATCCATCAGCATTACAGACTATGTGATGCCAGTGCTAGCTGTGCAACATAACTGTACAAGGCAGTAGTCATCTAGCAGCTGTATGCATGTACCTGCTGAATATAACCTTATGTGTGCCTGCATGTGGTGTGGCAACCTCTAGATGAATGGGTTATGGCTGATGCACACACATTGCCCTCTCCATAGCCCTACTATGACAAGCCTGCTGATGTCATCCACTTTGGAATACATTTTTGGGAATATAGTAGCCCAGTAATCCCTGTGGCGTGTCCTAATACTGCGTAATGCTGTAGTGTGATAAACTAGTTAGGTAGGAGTTCTAATCCCAGACATGGTAATTGTGTGTGTGTGTGTGTGTGTGTGTGTGTGTGTGTGTGTGTGTGTGTGTGTGTGTGTGTGTGTGTCTCTCTCTCTCTCTCTGTCTGTGTAGGGAGCAATGCTTTTTAGGCTAGTCACGCTCACTACAATTCAAATGGCCTACTTTGGCAAGGCTGCTGATGTCATTCTCTGTGAAATACACCTTTGGGAAAGCTGTAACTTAGTAACCTCTGTGGCATGTCCTAATACTGCGTAATGCTGCAGTGTGATAAACTAGTTAGGTAGGAGTTCTAATTGCAGACATGGTAACTGTGTGTGTGTGTGTGTGTGTGTGTGTGTGTGTGTGTGTGTGTGTGTGTGTGTGTGTGTGTGTGTGTGTGTGTGTGTGTGTGTGTGTGTGTGTGTGTGTATGTGTAGGGGCAATGCTTTTTAGGCCAGTCACACTCACTACAATTCAAATGTCCAACTTTGGTAAGGCTGCTGATGTCATTCACTGTGAAATACACCTTTGGGAAAAATGCAGCCCAGTAATCTCTGTGGCACATCCTATAACAGTGTATTTCTGTAGTGTGATATAGTACTCTGGTAGGGGTTCGATTCCTACACATGGCAAGTATGGATGTTTGTGTGTGTGTTTCTATGTCTGTGTAGGGAGTAATGTCTTTTAGGCTAGTCACACTCACTACAGATCAAATGCCCTACTTTGGCGAGGCTGCTGATGTCATTCACTGTGAAATACACCTTTGAGAAAGATGTCATGCAGTAATCTCTGTGTCGCTTCCTATAACAGCATACTGCTGTAGTGTGATATAGTACTCTGGTAGGGGTTATATTCCCACACATGGCAAGTGTGGATGTTTGTGTGTGTGTTTCTATGTCTGTGTAGGGGCAATGCTTTTTAGGCCAGTCACACTCACTACAATTCAAATGTCCAACTTTGGTAAGGCTGCTGATGTCATTCACTGTGAAATATACCTTTGGGAAAAATGCAGCCCAGTAATCTCTGTGGCACATCCTATAACAGTGTATTTCTGTAGTGTGATATAGTACTCTGGTAGGGGGTTGATTCCTACACATGGCAAGTATGGATGTTTGTGTGTGTGTTTCTATGTCTGTGTAGGGAGTAATGACTTTTAGGCTAGTCACACTCACTACAGATCAAATGCCCTACTTTGGCAAGGCTGCTTATGTCATTCACTGTGAAATACACCTTTGAGAAAGATGTCATGCAGTAATCTCTGTGTCGCTTCCTATAACAGCATACTGCTGTAGTGTGATATAGTACTCTGGTAGGGGTTATATTCCCACACATGGCAAGTGTGGATGTTTGTGTGTGTGTTTCTATGTCTGTGTAGGGAACAATGCTTTTTAGGCTAGTCACACTCACTACAGATCAAATGTCCTACTTTGGCAAGGTTGCTGATCTCATTCACTGTGAAATACACCTTTGAGAAAAATGTAGCCCTGTAATCTCTGTGGCACGTCCTATAACAGTGTAATATGTAGTGTAATATAGTACTCTGGTAGGGGGTTCTATTCCCACACATGGCAAGTGTGGATCTTTGTATGTCGATGCCTGTGTAGGGAGCAATGATTTTTTTAGACTAGTCACATACACTACAGATCAAATGCCCTACTTTGGCAGGGCTGCTGATGTCATTCACTCTGAAATACACATTTGAGAAAAATGTAGCCCTGTAATCTCTGTGGCATGTCCTATAACAGTGTAATATGTAGTGTAATATAGTACTCTGGTAGGGGTTCTATTCCCACACATGGCAAGTGTGGATCTTTGTGTGTCGATGCCTGTGTAGGGAGCAATGATTTTTTAGACTAGTCACACATACTACAGATCAAATGCCCTACTTTGGCAGGGCTGCTGATGTTATTCACTGTAAAATACACCTTTGAGAAAAATGTAGCCCAGTAATCTCTTTGGCTAGTCCTATAACAGTGTACTGTTGTAGTGTGATATAGTACTCTGGTAGGAGTTCTATTCCCACACATGGCAAGTGTGGATGTGTGTGTGTTTCTATGTCTGTGTAGGGAGCAATGCTTGTTAGGCTAGTCACACGCACTACAGATCAAATGCCCTACTTTGGTAATGCTGCTGATGTCATTCACTGTGAAATACACCTTTGGGGAAGGAGTACACCAGTAATCTCCATGGCACCTCCTATAACTGCATAGTGCTGTAGTGTAATAAACTAGTTAGGTAGGAGTTCAAATCCCAGACATGGCAGGTGTGTGTCTGTGTTTGTCATTCGAATCCTGTGTGGAGGTGGCCGTGGGTGTTTAACAACTGGACTCATTGTGGAGTGGGTTTTGCAAATTTCTTATATGGTGGCCCTATTATATGTCACAATGTCCACTGTACAAGGATAACAGATGTGAAATAGCTGAGAGGCTAGGGTGCAACTCCATACCCCTACATGTGACATCAAGGCCTGGCAATCAAAGATAGCAACCCTTGTATTACCCAGAGAACACTCTCAACCCATGTCTCATACACAAACACACTTGTCTAGGCAACAACCGCATATTTCCCACAGATAGTAACCATGCTGTGATTGCAGTGGACTACAGAGGGCATAGTACCCTGTCCATCAGTACAATAGGCATGCACATGCATACAGTGTGCCTTCACTATGTTCCCCACTGGACACCTGCAACACCTGTAGTGCCATCAAATGTGACCCACAAAGGACATACCATGCCTTAAACGCATGACCTGTATGGACAGATGCCACTGACACCAGGGAATACCTGTATCATGCTATCCATGTGGTACAGGGTCAACCTGCTGTCCATTACCTGTTCCCGCCACATGAGGCCAGGACTGGCACATCTGATGATAACAATCTGTGTACACAACATGGGCCAGACACCTCAGGTACAGTTCCACATGTCACTGTACATGCATGTGTGATGTGTGCACATCCCAGACACTGTCCATGTCATGGACTAAAGAACACATACATGGCAAGCAATGCACAGCAATGGCCGCACACAGTAGTTACCCAGGAGACTGGATGGTGAATATTATACCCACCTGTGTGGGCCAATCCAGACAATACACCCCTGAGCCACACTGCAGGCCATTGTCATGTGGCCTGATGCCAAGGTATACCCATCACCTAGCCTTGTATAGCCTTCTGGTACAGTCAACCACTACACACCCGTGAAGCAATGTACCCATGCATGTCAGTACTGTCACCCTGTGTCTGTGTGTGTCATGTAGGATGCTTCTGACTACATTCACACTCACTACAACTCCCATTGGCATACTGAAGCATGCTGCCTGATGTCAGACACCTCCATCTATCCTTTGCCCATATAGCCTCTGGATAACCCTGTGGTGCATGGGATACCTGCACAGTACTGTATTGTGGCAAACTAACTAGTGAGGAGGTGTATTCCAGACCTGCCAGTGTGTCAGTGTGTGTGGGTCCCTGAGAGAGTGTGGCTGTATTGATGCTGACACCTGTTCATGCAGGCACGTGTACTACAACTACCATATCGCTACCATATCGCTGTTGCAGATGTTACTCACCATCACATATACGTTTGGAGAGCTCTTCAACATGTAAGCTATGTGGTGCATCCTTGACAGGAAAATACAGCAGTCAATTGTTCTTTCATGCAAAAATCCAAGTTTAATTCTCATAATCATGTGCTTTGATTTTAAACCTTGGAAGCTGCTTATTTGAATTAAACTTGGATTTTTGCATCAAAAAACAATTGACTGCTGTATTTTCCTGCCAAGGGTACTTGTTTGGAGTTTATAGTTCTGTTTTGTACCTTTGCTGGCTTTTACTTGGTTTATGTGGTGCATCCAATAACTGCATAGACATGTGATAGCAATACATAGTCAGTCAGGGGTTTGATACCCTGTACTGGCAGGTGTGTGACACAAACATGCTTAGGTTTTACTCTCCCACCCCCTCCCTGACCTATCTTTATCTCTTTCTGCCTCTCTCACTCCCTCTGTGGTGGATGTGGAGATGTACACCTGCTTTGCTTAAGCAGCAGCATGTGTCTTGTAAGTGATTCTCATGATCAGCTGATGGTCTCTGCACGAATTGCAGCCCTCCTCTAGCTCATTGCATGTGGAACAGCTGTGGTAACATTCCCATAGCCAATTACATGGAAAAACACTCCAATATCTAGGAACATCATGTTGGTACTGGGCCTTTTCATTCACTGTGAGCTGGACCTAGATCTGTTGTTTGGTAAACAGCATCACAGATGGATTGGGGATTTACCTCTAACAACATACACTGTGGAAACAGGCCAACACACAGGAGGGGGGTGTGCCTTACATGACTACAGAATGTAAGTGTCACTATTCTGCATTTGGAGTAATGTTGGTTTAACAGGGTGTGTGTGGATATGGCTGGTCTACATGTTTTAAGACCTGTCATGACAGTGCTATGTTTCTGAGGAAACCCCCACCTGTAGGTTCATCTGCAGACTGGGCAGTGTGTCGTGCCTTTTGTTTCTTGTGTTACTCACAGAGCACCTATCTTTGAACTGCAGAAGCATAGTGTGAGGATTGCAGACAGTACATGGTGACAGACATGAGAGTTACTGACTTCATATCCCTTATAGGACATATGTCACAACAAACCCTGTTACAACAGTAACTGTATAAGGTTATCACAGCAACATGTCGATATTGGCCCTGTGTTTGTGCCTCCAGCCACAACTCTGTCAACCTGTGTACATATGTCATGCAGTAAGCAGTGCATATGTTCTGTACACCATAATATTTTGACATCATATCTGATAACAAGCCAGTGAGATATCAGACTGCAACACATGTTATGCATAGCAGAGGTTATCTTTGAGGACATAGCCTGGGCATTCTGTGGTTGTGTGTACAATACTGAGGTATGTGTATGTATGGTGATTGTCGACAGTTATTGTATTGTGAATATGTACCTTGGCCTGTGTACAGTCTGTGGTAGATGTCATTGTTCTTGGTCCTGTTCTATCTGATGTTACATGCTGCTCCACTTTGTGTTACCCTATCAGCTTACGTGTTTGTAGGGCCAAACACACACATGTCCCATACCACAGACAGGCATCGGACCACACTGTGTAGTGGCCCAGTATATGTAGGGTTAGTGTGTGAGTGGCACATACAAGGATGGTGTTGATCAGATAGTCCATATAGTGTAATATTATGCTAGCTACCATATGTGGCTGTGGCTGTGTTCACATTGGTTGTAGTTATGCACTTTCACACAGGTGTCTGTTACTCTGTGCTGTGACATGCCTGTAGAGCCTGCTATATATGCAGGTACATGTGTGTTTTCCCATAAGAAATGTAGGCCAGTGTTGTGGCAGTCTGCCTGTAGCCTGCACAGTGCTTTGTTACATGCCTAGCAGCTTAGTGTACCTACCCAGTGTGATGTTATGTACAGATACTTGCCAGATGTACTGCTGCCAGGCCACCATAACAGTCATGTATGTCGGACAAAGCAGTGGGATGCTGTACAGATATATGTCACTAACAAGTGGGTAGTATGTGGCCATGGCACCTCTGTACCGGCGGTTAGTATGTGTCAGGACAGACAGGGGTATGCGAATGCATACCCTATGGAGGCAAATGTATACCAGTATTTATGCAATATAGCCGTCTACATGGCTAACATCCACATCAGGCTTGGTTCACATGTCTTGCACTAAGGGGTTCTGTGTATACATCTAGACTGATCAACGTGTGTCAGACTGTCCATATTTATTGGCCAAATCTCTGATGCAGTCCAGAGGATCATTACTGTGCTAGCAGTGGTACTCTACTATGATGTCTTTAGGATGTCTGTCTGTGGCCAATGGCGCACATGTTAAAAGCAGATGTGACCTCCCACACACAACATGTCTGTGAAGACAACCCCTATCACAGTAGCAATAGTCTACATTATACGTGCAATACATACCTGACATCCCCTTGCACTAAGAAGTTGGGACTACTGGGGCAGAGGTAGGGCTCCACTCCATGTTCAGGACATATGGTGAACATATATGTATATATACTTATCCATATATCTATACAGATATAAACACATATACATATCGACATACATAGATGGATATGGATATGTACACACACACACATATATATATATATATATATATATATATATATATATATATATATACATATACATATACATATAAACACTCAAATATATACATATACACAGAAATATATGGCTACACAGATACAGATAGAGATACATATGCACATATACTTAGGGATATCTACATATATATTGACAGTAAAAGGTATATCAAAATAGATTTGTATGCACATATAGTTATATATATCTACATATATATCTACATAAACAGGCATATCTGTAAACATAGGATGTGCATACATATATAGCTACATATATGTAGATATACACATACATATATATATATATATATATATATATATATATATATATATATGTATGGGTCTACTTCATATGATCGATAGTTCATTTGATCGACATTCATTTCACAGAGACCAAAACACCTAAAACTGATTTGAACTAAACTCTTAACATTGACACATTAAATTAAAAGCATTATGCGCTTTTCCCCACTGTAGCACGATCCTGGAGTTAGTATATATAGTTAGGGGGGTGTGGGGGCACAGCCCCCCACATACTTCATACTTGGCAAAGATACACATGCATACTTATAACTGATATGACTAACTCTTTGCAGACAACAATAGTTATCTAAACTATTTGGGGGGCTATGCCCCACACAACACTAATGTGGGGGGCTGGGCCACCCACATCCCCCAACTATATATTCTAACTCCAGGATCACACTATGGTGGGGAAAATGGCATAATGCTTTTAATTTCACGTGTCAATGTTATGAGTTTCAATCAAATTGGTTTTAGGTGTTTTGGTCTCAGTGAAATGAATGTCGATCATATGAAATTTAGGTCATATGACATAGACCTATATCTATCTATATATATATATATATATATATATATATAGGTTCATAGGTTGATACTAGGCTATCTGCCCTAGGGCATTTACAAGCCTAGCCAGAGTGTGTTTGGTTTTCGCCACCCTTCTTAGATTAGTTGACTGTGCCTCTATATAGTAGGTCACAGAAGATAGCCCATTTAAGGTTAGTTTACCGTGCCTCTGTCTAGCAGTGACACAGAAGAGATCCCAGGGGTAAATTTACAATCTCCCATCCAAACATCAAGATTCTTCTTGAAGAGGGTCATTGAGGGGCTCTGTCTGACATGGATTGGGATTTTGTTCCAGAGTGAGGGGAGCCTCTGGGATATGAATCTGTCCCTCCAGCATGTTCTATTTATTTCTGTGCTGAGGTTTAAGTCACTGACTGGAGCATGTAATTCTGATGGATTTGGATTTCTTGAGATAGAGCATATCCATTAATTCTGGGTTGGACATGGCTTTATACGTCAGGCACAGATCGCCTCTGAGCAGGCGGTAGGCAACTGAGTAGAGCTGGAGTTTCTTTAGCCTAACTGTGTAGGGCATCCGCTTGAGTCCCTTGATCCTCTTGGTGAGGTACTTTTGGGGTCTTTCTAGTTGTAGCAGGTGTCGGGTAACGTACATCCCAAATGGGGCATTGTATTCAATTATGGGCCTGATGAG
Organism: Protopterus annectens; assembly: GCF_019279795.1. Taxonomy (NCBI): domain Eukaryota; kingdom Metazoa; phylum Chordata; order Ceratodontiformes; family Protopteridae; genus Protopterus; species Protopterus annectens. Next base: position 472,863,324 of record NC_056730.1, read on the forward strand.
TGATGAGTAGAGGGGCACAATGACCTCACTTGATCTAGATGTGAACCCCTTTGTGATAAGGTGGGCTATATAGAATGTCTTTCTAACCACTTTGGCAATGTGCTTGTCAAAGGAGAGATTGCAGTCTACTTGGGTCCCCAAATCCCTAATGACTTCTTCCGTACTTAATGGATTACCACCTATGTGGTAATTTGTGGGCACTTTGTTTTTCCCAAAGGGGATGACTATGCACTTTTTGGCATTTAGCTTTAGGCCATGGCTCTGGCACCAGTTATCCATCTCTGTGAGACCTTTTTGGAGGATGCTTGTGTCAGCAGGCGAGTCGATTATGGCCCCCAGTTTGCGGTCATCTGCAAACTTTGTCAGCCGTAGTTTTCCTGTGTTAGCCTGTACCTCAGAGAAATATATACCGAACAAGAGAGGTCCCAGGACTGAGCCTTGTGGGACGCCACTTGTAACTGGTTTAGAGTCTGACATGGTACCTGCAATTCTGACTATGTGGGTTCTATCCCTAAGCCAGTTTGCAACCCATCTTGTGACATAGGGGCTGATATTTAAGCTGGCGAGCTTATTTATGATGCCCGAGTGGGGTATTGTGTCGAAGGCTTTTGCAAGGTCAAGGTAGGCTGTGTGGACTACCTTTCCTTTGTCTATGGCCTTGGTGACTGTTTCAAAGAAATTGACCAGGTTCAAGAGGCAAGATCTGCCCTTAACAAAGCCAACTTGGGTAGGATCCAGTGTTTGGAGGTTCCCAATGTCTTTGTTTATGAGTTCCATGATGATACGCTTCATAGCTTTGCAGACCAGGCTAGTTAGGCTTATAGGGAGATAGTGTCCGTTGTGGCACCACCTTTATGAAGTGGGACCATTGCTGCTGTATGCCATTCTTTGGGTACATATCCTGTTGTAAGGTTGAGACTGAACAGTGATTTTAAGTGAGGGTTCAGTTCTTCTTGGAGCTCATGTAAAACGCAGCCCGGGACACCGTCCGGTCCCATTGATGTGGTGTTTTTTGCTTTGGAGAGGGCAGCTCTCACCTGTGCATCTGTGATATCAGGGAGGCTACACTCTGTTGGGATAGTCATTTGCCCATTTGGAGGGGGGGGGTTGCACTGAACCTGTCTGCCAGGATGTTGGCAATGTCTGTGGGTTCAGTGTATTTTTTGTCATTTTGCACTAACTCAGAGCATATCTGGGAGTTTCCACCCAGGTTTCTGACATAACTAAAGAAAGCCTTGTGATTATCTTTAGCGTCTTGTGCAATTTTTCTTTCGAATCTGGATTAGATGATTTTATGAGGGATCGTAGTTTCTTGCTAGTACTGATCAGAGTTGCCATCCCTTTCAGGGATTTTGCTCTATCATGTAGTAGTTTCCTCCTTCTGTTGTACAGCTTATTTATGGCTGGGGTCCACCAGACAGGTCTCCTGCCTTTGGAGGAGTGTGTCTTGGTTTTATTTGGGATAGCACGATCCATGCATTCCTGTAGGTATCTATAGAATGCATTTGTAAAGGATTCTGCGGTTTGGGCCGTATTTTCCACTGGCCCTGGGGCTTTGAAGGATTCCACCTCAGTTTTGAGAAGTGGGAAGTTTGCTTTTGAGAAGTTTTTGACCGTGGTTTCCTTTGCTGGGGGTGGGACGGGATATGGATGTCCATAGTGATTAATTTATGGTCAGATCTTACCAATGAGGGGTATACCTCTGGTATGGAACATAGAGTCCCCGTGTTGGTGATGATCAGGTCCAATATGTTTTCCCCTCTTGTGGGAGTGGTGACCAGTTGTTCCATAGCATTTGAGTTTATAAATTCTAGGAACCGTTGGGCTAGGGTGTTGGGGCTTGAGTAGTGCTCCCAGTCTATGTTTGGGTAGTTAAAGTCACCCACTATAATGGTGTTTGGAGAGACCTTCATATTCTCCAGTGTCTTCAGGAAGGCTGAGTGGGGTTCCTGAGTTTGGGAGGGTGGTCTGTAGCAGGCTATAAACTGGAAGGCAGTTTTGATCACTATTAGTTGCACATGGATGGTCTCAGATGCTTCGTGCAGTGCCACCAGCCTGGAGGTATGGGTATCTTTGATGAATATGGATACTCCACCTCCTCTTGTGGTTCGGTCCGAGTTTTGGGGCCGAAAAGCATGGTATGAGGTATAGCCTGGTAGTGCTGGGGTGCTCTCAGGAGCCTTGAACCAGGTTTCTCTTACTGCACAGATATCGATATTCTCCATACTGAGGAGAGCCTCGAGTGCGTGCATCTTGAGGTTTAGATGTCTGGCATTGAGCAGTATTACCCTTAGTTTCTTTTTCCTTGTATTGTCTAAGGAGGTGGGTTTGTGTTTTGAGCCTTGCATAAAAAAGGCAGTATGGGAGTGGCAAGAGCCTTGGCCAGTATTCAAAAACCCAGGGGTGACAGGTGTAAGCCATCCCTAGCGAAGCAACGTGGCTTGTCAAGCATGTCATCCCAGGCTGACAGACAATGGATCCCCTTTGAGTGACAGCAATACTTTAGCCAATTGTTGAAATTGATCATTTTGTCTTTATACTGTGGTATAATTCTTGGTGAGGGTAAGATACTACTCAAGGTCAGGGTCATACCGGCCTGGGCCACATGATCAGAGAGCTCCTCTATGTCTCTTTTCATGTAATCCAGGGAGGTACGTCTCAGGTCATTCACACCAGCATGGACAATGATGGAGTCATATTTGTACTTGCTTTGGAGTGACCTGAGTGCTTGTGTTATGTGGCGGATCCTGGCACCCAACAGGCAGCTTACAGTGACCTTCTCCTTGTTCAGCCTGGTGAGAGGGACGTCAGTGTGTCTGACAACAGAGTCACCTATTACATGTGTATTAGGTGTGTTGTTTAGACTTAAGGGCTGTGACTGTGTGGCACACTGACTTTGTGAACTATGTGTTACGTGGGTATTGTTGTGGGGTAGCAGTTGCCTGGATGTCTGCTTTGGAGGTCTCTGTTGCTTGGGCAGATTTTTATTTAGAGCCTTCGAGTATGTTTTTGTATGTTTATGCGTTTGGTTTGCTGGTGCGATAGGTCTATGTGAGACTGGATTTGTGGTGTGTGTGATTACCTTCTCCTCCAGACTGACCGTGCCAGTACTATGTTGAGAGAGCTCAGCCTCCAGTTTGGCTATATAGTTGCATCTCTCACATATATTTGAGCTTGTTGGGAAGAGGAGAGGGTGGTCTGTGTACATAAGGCAGTTGTAACATTGCCTCAAGATTCCCACATTCACCAGCTGGACTGGAGAGTAAACCTGAAACTGACTTTTGGACATGCCAGAATAGTATAAGGAGTTACTTTTTGACTTGATCAGAAAGGACCAATAGGGAGCCAAGTACTTAAAGGGAGTATAAGAGGGTGTAGTGCTTTAGTTTATTAGTGTTTACTTATAAGACACTTATCCTAGCTACTGCTGGGTTTTAGAAGGACAATAGAGTGCTTACTTTGAGAACAGTTCTAAGGGAAAAAGTGAAGAGCAGACTTTGTGGAGCTGGGAATAGTTTAAACCTGATTAAGCAGCACTGCCCGATGCTGCACTATGCGTAAAAATGCGCAAAAGAGGGTTTTAAGAGAGGGGGATCAAGGAGTTTGGAATTGACCCAAAATGGCCAATAAAACTACAGTTTCTAGGCAGTAACCACTCCCTCAGGGGCAGGCAGGCTGTTCAGTGTTTACAACTGCCACTGATGAACACAGAGACTTCCCTTTAGCCCAAGCAATCAATGGCCTCCAAGAAACTTACAAACAGTTCAGAACAGCAAATCTGTAACTGAACTTTTTTAAATATCAGAAAGTGGGAAAAAAGCAAGATTTTTTTTTTTGTTTTGTTTAAAGATAGCAGAGATACACAAGTAGCAACAAGTTAGAACAGTGCAATAAATGACCCCACACTTGAGTGCTAGACCAGAGACAGTTAAAATGCAAGTTTTAAGAAAAAAAATTATTTTAAAATAAGTGCAACACAGGAAAAGCAGTAAACAGGCTCTAGATGTGTTCTAAATACAGTTCCTGATACAGATATCAAGTTTAGCAAGCTGGAAAATGCTAAAAAGTAGGCGGCAAAGCAGAAATCTTAACAAATAATCTGAAGAAAAATACTTAAAATCTCAAAAGTGGCTCCTTTCTTCTCTCAGCGTTTTCTCCTCTTGGTGGGTGCTTCACCAACAGCCAACAAGTCTGAAAAGATGCCAAAATCACGAGGCAATCGGGTTTTAAGAGAGGGGGATCAAGGAGTTTGGAACTGACCCAAAATGGCCAATAAAACTACAGTTTCTAGGCAGTAACCACTCCCTCAGGGGCAGGCAGGCTGTTCAGTGTTTACCACTGCCACTGATGAACACAGAGACTTCTCTTTAGCCCCAGCAAGCAATGGCTTCCAAGAAACTTACAAACAGTTCAGAACAGCAAATCTGTAACTGAACTTTTTTAAATATCAGAAAGTGGGAAAAAAGCAAGATTTTTTTAGTTTTTTTTTTGTTTTGTTTAAAGATAGCAGAGATACACAAGTAGCAACAAATTAGAACAGTGCAATAAATGACCCCACACTTGAGTGCTAGGCCAGAGACAGTTAAAATGCAGGTTTTAAGAAAAAAAAATGATTTTAAAATAAGTGCAACACAGGAAAAGCAGTAAACAGGCTCTAGATGTGTTCTAAATACAGTTCCTGATACAGATATCAAGTTTAGCAAGCTGGAAAATGCTAAAAAGTAGGCGGCAAAGCAGAAATCTTAACAAATAATCTGAAGAAAAATAGTTAAAATCTCAAAAGTGGCTCCTTTCTTCTCTCAGTGTTTTCTCTTCTTGGTGGGTTCTTCACCAACAGCCAACAAGTCTGAAAAGATTTTATATATATATATATATATATATATATATATATATATATATATATATATATATATATATATATATACCTATGAAGAGATGTACACATGGCGACATATATATATATATATATATATATATATATATATATATATATATGTGTGTATATATATATATATATATATATATATATATATATATATATATATATATATATATATATACAGATGTGTTTACAGACATATGTATGAATATACATGTGTATGTACATGTAGACATATATCAACCGATTATATGTATATATCCATAATCCTGTCATGTGTATGCCTCACAGTTGTGTATACACTCCCAGATGTATCTCACTGTATGTATCTGCTATCTGTACATTATAATAAAACAACATATGTGATGCAACAGTCATATTAACAACACGTACTACACAATTGTGGAAGCACAGTCAATTGTTCAATACTAATCAATATATGTATTGACAGATATATTAGAAAAGCAACAGCTGTCTTCACAGTGGTCACAGCGTAGTGGTTAAGTGTTGTGACTTTAGTGTACAGGGTCTTGGGTTCAAGACCTGCAAGGGCTGTTCATTTTGTTGCTGGACAGAACAAGGGCTATTGGATACAGAATAGTTAAGGCAGATTTGAGCAGCTTTAAGCACTTTTGTGTGAGTTTGCATGAAGCTAAGCGGTGCTAAGCTACAGGTATATGTATGGGTGCTTACACAGTGTAGGCTTCATTTACCAGTGTGTAAATCAGCTTAGCTGTTATATTGCTGCAATGCTGATAACTGCTAAGCATGGCTTATCTCTGGTAACCAGTTCACACCACCCAATCTGATAACATAGCAGGGTAATGACATCTATAATAAGTGTATGCAATGCTGTGTACAATACATGCGCCTTTGTGCTGTCATTACAGTAGCAAAAGGTGTGAGTGTCATGTGTGGGACACAGATGTATATGAGGCCTGTACAGCACTGTTATCCATGTGACTGTGTTACATACAGGGGTGGTAGCCCAGAGTATGTGCTGTCACACTGGCATGTAGTGTATCATGGCTGTACTACCGTTGACAGTACCTACCCAGGCAAGAGTAGAGTGCTAAGTGTACAGGCACACCTGCAGGCATAGCTGGACTCTGAGGCCTCCCTGTTGTATCCCTGGTGTGTGAACTGTGTCACAGTATATAACCACTACTGGGTAATGACCCGACATGTGGATTGTAACTGTAGACTACCGTCTGTACAGCACATGATAGCGAGGGCTCCTGACATGTAGGTATGGCATACATATTGTTGTCAAACATCTATCTGTCAACACATTCATCCTACTGCATAGCTACTTGCCAAGGTGATGACTGTCAGTCCATGTACAGATTTGCAGATGGCAGGTATCCAGCTGGGATATATACAGGCAACATAAGCTTGATTGACACTGACATGTCTGCCAAGCTGTGTATGAACTGGCACATATTGGAGATAACACCCTGTAAGCACCACATGCCAAGGGTACCTCCACTACACTACCACAGTCAACAGAACATGCTTGGGTACAGGTCTCCATCACAGACCCTAACCATGTGTTGTAATGCATGTTCCATGCATGTCACCATGACCACCTCGGTGGCCATGTGCAGGAGACACCTGGAGGAATGGCTGATGCATGTCACTCTCACCCTGAGAGTCACCACAGTAGTGTCTGTCGATAGATTGCCTGCTGCCACATGGCAGTTGGCAGGATACCACTGTACACACAACCCCTACACAACCCATCTCTCCTTGCACAATAGCTAGGTACACAGCTATGACAATCTGCAGTGATGCACCCCAGTACTGACACATGTGTACGTGTGCATGACTGAGTATAGCAGTGTTTGTGTGTTAGCATACCTGTACATGGGAATTCCATGAGGGCCATCACAACCACTGCAACACCCATTGCCAGTCGTGGCTACTGCTGTATGGGACATTACATGTACCCTGTTGGGCTCCTCTCCATACTGGCTACACGAGCCTGGCAGTACCTTCACAGCAGTGTTATACAAATGGGTTGATAGGCATGGGATACCCATTGTGTTCAGGCAAGTGTGGGTATGTGTGCATGTCCGTTTATCCATAGGGTACAGCATTCCAAGGCCACATACACCTACTACAATACCCATCGCCACACTGTAGTACAGATAGTGTTGTTGCTGCCTATCTGTGAGGCATGACAATGCAACACTCTGCTATGCATGTGGCATGTGCATCAGATGCATATCACTGTAGTACCACTGTTGGGATCTACAATGGGTTGTATCGCAGTTGTGGCCATGTGTGATGGTGGGTATGTCAGAGTGTCATCATGAGTGTCAAGGAGTACAATATCCACTGGGGGATGTGGGTGTTATGTACACTTTTATTACACCAAGGTACACCTGGTATATGTCCTATGTACCACGTTATGGTTACCACTGTCACCATCAACCATACAGGTAACTGATACCACATTCCAAGCCAGTTATGCATGTACTGTGTGCAGCCTACCTGTAATACAATGGACACACGGTCAAGTTAGTTAGCAGCAATAGGCCCTGATCTCTTGGATGTGTGTCTGCCTGTTATGTGTCTGTTAATGTGTATATGAAGGTATGGCACACTATGTATTGTCCATGTACACCCATTACATTCCCCAATAGCATACTGTACATGTCTGGGGATGTTCTTCATGTAACATGTAACCTGGGACATACCTTACCCTACACTCTGTGTGGTGTGTGCAATATAAGCCACACACTACAGCATCACTACATACCTAGGTAGAGGCCTAGTCTCAGTGGTGCCAAGTAACAGTGTGCATGTATGTAAATGGGTCTACATCAGGTTGCGGGCTGTGCACACCCCAGCAGGTCACCTGCCCATGTGGCACAGGCAATAACTGGTATACTAACCTGCGACATGTGTTCAACTGTACCCCAGATATGTCACAGCCATGGTGTCACCACAGTGCCATACCCCATTGTGGAATATGACTGCAGACCATCCTTGTGCTGACTCATGTAAACCTACAACACAAATGGATAACATCATAGAGACCACAATCAACCAGTGTTACTAGCAGCTATAATGCATCATTGCTGGATGGCTACACTACCTGACATATATGCATTATACTTTACTCCTTACAACATGTTTCACCGCAGTACTGTGGTACACTGTAGTACAGTCACCATGTGCATCAGAACCATATTAGCCTGTCCCTGCATTGATGATATGGATGACAGGGATGTGGCGCAGGTATCATCATATGCACAGGGCATCCTTGTGCTGACACATGTACACCTACAACACAAATGGATAACATTATAGAGACCACAATCAACCAGTGTTACTAACAGCTATAATGCAACATTGCTGGATGGCTACACTAACTGACATATATGCATTACACTTTACTCCTTATAACATGTTACACTGCAGTACTGTGGTACAGTGTAGTGCAGTCACCATGTGCATCAGAATCATAGTAGTCTGTCCCTGCATAGATGGAATGGATGACAGGGATGTGGCACAGTTATCATCATATGCACAGGGTGTGTTGTTGGTTTGCCAGAGGCCGAGGATGGGTCCTACATTTTACACCATGTGTGTGAATGAGGGGTGTACAGAGGTGAATGATGTGGTGTGTGTATGTATGGGGTTGCCCTAGGGGTGTTTGTATAGTGTGTGGGTATGAATGCACACAGTTCTGCAATGTGGCTGCCCTACACAGGTGTTTATGGACAGCTGCAGACCAAACCTGGCAAAGTGTGCAGCTCACTGCTTCCAGCCACTGAAATGTGGATTCTGCCTGCCAGGGGTTCCATGGGCATGTGCAGGTACAGGCCTGGATGTGCTACTCTCATCTGATGATGACAAATGTCTGCTGGTACCAGGTCCCTCCTGGGACTGGCCAGGAACATGTGCTCGTGGCCTGCTGTGGTGTGGTGTGGGCAGTGCCCTCCCAGTGCTGGGGCTGGTACTGCCACTACGGGAGCCCCTTGGTGTCCTAGCATGTCCATACTGACTGCCAGCTGTTGGTGTTGCTGGCCTACCTCCACGTAGCCGTCGCTGCACTCCCACCACATGTTCAAGCACAGACAGACCACAGTCGATGAGGGCCATTATCTCACCAGACTGTCTATCCATGAATTCAGTTCATAGGTTCATAGGTAGGTACTAGACTATCTGCCCAAAAGCATTTATAAGCCTAGCCAGAATGTGTTGGCTTACGCTGCTCCCTTAGATTAGTTCCCTGTGCCTCTGTCCAGCAGAGCCATTGAAGTGATCCCTGGGGTATACTTTCTGTTTCCCATCCACTCGTCAAGGTTTCTCTTGAAGAGGGTTAGCGAGGAGCTCTGCCTAATGTCAATTGGAATCTTGTTCCAGAGCATGGGAAGTCTCTGGGACAGGAATCTATCCCTCCAGCTCTTCCTATTTATTGTTGTGGTGAGGTTTAGATCCCTAGAGAGTGTGGCTTGAGTGGATATGGTTTTCTTTAGGTAGAGCATTTACATCAATTCTGGGTTATTCATGTCCTTGTATGTCAAGCAGAGATCACCTCTGAGTAAGCGGTATGCAACAGAGTACAGCTGGAGTTTCTTCAGTTGAGCTGCATAGGGCATCTGTTTGAGGCCAGTGATCCTCTTGGTGAGGTACTTCTGTGGTCTTTCCAGCTGTTGCAGGTGGCTTGTAAGGTACATCCCAAATGGGGCATTGTACTCTATGATGGGTCTGATGAGTGATGTGTAGAGGGGCACAATGACCTCTTTTGATCTGGATGCATACCCTTTTGTGATTAGGTGGGCCACATAGAAGGATTTTCTAACCACTTTGGTAATGTGATTGTCAAAGGAGAGGTTACTGTCTACTTGGGTCCCCAGATCCCTTATTATGTCTTCCATATTTAGGGGGCAACCACCTATGCGGTAGTTTGTGAGTACTATGTTTTTTCCAAAGGGGATGACTATGCACTTTTTGACATTTAGCTTGAGGCCATGGTTTTGACACCAGGTATCTGTCTCAGTGAGACCCTTTTGGAGGATGTCGGTGTCAGCCAGAGACTCAATTATAACCACTAGTTTTCAGTCGTCTGCAAACTTGGTCAGCCATAGTCCTCCTGTGCTAGCCTGTACCTCTGAGAAATATATGCCGAACAGGAGGGGTACTCGGACTGAGCCCTGGGGAACATCACTTGTAACTGGTTTAGAGTCAGACCTAGCTCCCGCAACTCTTACCATGTGGGTTCTGTCCGTGAGCCAGTTTGCAACCCACCTCATGACGGAGGAGTTTATGTTCAGGCTGGTGAGCTTGTCTATAATACCTGAATGGGAAATGGTGTCGAAGGCCTTTGCGAGGTCTAGGAAGGCTGTGTGGACTACCTTTCCCTCATCAATAGCCTTGGTAACTGTCTCAAAAAAAATCCACCAGGTTTAGGAGGAATGATCTGCCCTTAACAAAGCCGAACTGGGTAGGGTCCAGTGTTTGGAGGTTCCCAATGTCTCTGTTAATGAGACCCATGATGATGTGCTCCATAGCCTTGCAGACCAAGCTAGTCAGGCTTATAGGGCGATAGTTCCCGGGATCTTTTGTGGCTCCACCTTTGTGGAGTGGAATAACTATTGCTGTGTGCCACTCTATGGGCATGTAGACTGTGGAGAGGCTGAGTTTGAACAGTGTGTTTAGGTGAGGGGTTAGTTCATCTTTGAGCTCATGTAAGACACAGCCTGGGATACCATTCGGTACCATCAATGCTGTGTTATGGCTTTGGAGAGGGCTGTTTTAACCTGAGTGTCTGTGATTTCAGGGGCACTACATTCTTCTGGTATGGTTATGGGCTCTTTTTGGGGTGAAGTTTACACTGAACCTGTCTGCCAGGATGTTGGCGATATCTGTCGGTTCAGTGTATTTTGTGCCATTCTGCACTAACTCCGAGCAGGTTTGAGAATTGCTACTTAGATTCTTGACATAGCTAAAGAATGCCTTGTGGTTATCTTTGGAGTTCTTGGCGATTTTTCTTTTAAAGCTAGCCTTGGATGATTTTATGAGGGATTGTAGTTTCCTGCTGATACTGATCAGGAATGTCTTCCCTTCTTGGGATTTTCCTCTTTTCTGTACTAGTTTCCTCCTTCTGTTGTATAGCTTGTTTATGACAGGGATCCACCAGACTGGTTTGCTTTTCTTGGAGGACTGAGTCTTGGTTTTACTTGGGATAGCATGCTCCATGCATTTATGTAAGTACCCGTATAGTGCATTTGTAAAGGATTTTGCAGCTTGGACAGCATTATCCTTTAGCATGGGTGCTTTGAAACTTTCCACCTCAGTCTTCAGTAACATGAAGTTTGCTTTTGAAAAGTTTTTCATGGTGGTTTCTTTGACCTGGAGTGGGGGCAGAATGTGGATATCCAGAGTGATTAGTTTATGGTCAGATCTAACCAGCGAGGGGTTGACCTCCAGTGTGGAATGCTGGTCACCCATGTTGGTGATGACCAGATCCAAAATGTTGTCACCTCTGGTGGGGGTGTTGACCAGTTGATCCAGGGCATTAGAGTTTAGAAATTCTAGGAAATGCTGGGCAAGGCAGTTAGTACTTGAGTAGTTTTCCCAGCTAATGTTTGGGTAATTGAAATCACCCAATATCAGGGTGTTTGGTAGGACCTTTATGTTTCTCAGTGTTTCCAGAAATGTGGAATGTGGGTCCTGGGACATGGTGGGTGATCTGTAGCAAGCTACAATTTGGATTGCAGTTTTTCCAGTTGTTAGTTGCACATGGATGATCTCTGGGGCATTGTGCTGTGCCACTAACCTGGAGGTGTAGGTATCCTTGATGAATATGGATACGCCCCCACCTTTTGTATTTCGGTCTGGGTTTTGTGACCAAAATGTATGGTATGAGTTGTAGCCTGGTAGTGCTGGGGTGCTCTCTGGAGCCTTAAACCAGGTTTCTGTTACTGCACATATATCCATTTTCTCCATACTGAGGAGTGCCTCGAGTGTATGCATTTTGAGGTTTAGACTTCTGGCATTGAGTAGCATTATCCTCAGTTTTTTGTTACTTGTGCTATTTACAGCAGTGGATTTGACTTTTGAGCCTTGCCTAAAAAAGGCACTATGGGGGTGGCAAGAGCCTTGGCCAGTATTCGAAAGCCTAAGGGTGACAGGTGCATACCATCTCTAGTGAATCAGTATGGCTTGTCGAGCATGTCATCCCAGGCTGACAGACACTGGATCCCCTTTGAATGACACCAGAAGCTTATCCAATTGTTCAAATTGATAATTTTTTTTCTTTATACCGTGGTATCACTCTTGGTAACAGCAGAATGCTACTAAGGGTCAGGGTCATACCAGCCTAGGCTACATGATCAGAGAGCTCTTCCATGTCTATTTTCATGTAGTCCAGGGAGGTATGGCTCAGGTCATTCACACCAACATGGACAATGACAGAGTCATATTCGTACTTGTTCTGGAGTGACCTGAATGCTTGTGTTATGTGGTGGATCCTGGCACTTGACAGGCAGCTAACAGTAACCTTCTCCTTGTTCAGCCTAGTGAGTGGGACATCAGTGTGCCTTACTATAGAGTCACCTATTACTAGTGTGTTGGGTATGTTATTTTGCCTTAAGGGCTGTGATTGCATGGCACACTGGTTTTGTGAAGTATGCATTTCATGGTTTGTGTTGGGGGGTGGAGGCTGCTTTGATGTCTGCTTTGGAGGCCTCTGTTGCTTTTGCAGATTTTTATTTAAAGCCTCTGAGTATGTTTTTGTGTATTTATGTATGTTTTTTGCCACTGCTGGTTTCATAGGTCTATGTGAGACTGATGGTATGATGCAAGTAATTCCCTTCTCCTTTTGACTGCCTGGTCCAGTCTTGGGTTGAGAGAGCTTAGCCTCCAGTTTGGCTGTATAATTGCATCTCTCGCATATATTATGTTTGGTGGTAGAAGGAGAGGGTTGCCTGTGTACATGAGGCAGTTGTAACATTCCCTCAAAATGCCCAGATTCACCAGTTGGACCAGAGAGTACAACCAAAACTTTTGCAGATTTTTATTTAGAGCTTCTGAGTATGTTTTCGTGTATTTATGTGTGTTTTTTTGCCGGTGCTGGTTTCATAGGTCTATGTGAGACTGATGGTGTGATGCAAGTAATTCCCTTCTCTTCTTGACTGCCTGATCCAGTCTTGGGTTGAGAGAGCTTAGCCTCCAGTTTGGCTGTATAATTGCATCTCTCGCATGTATTAGTGTTTGATGGTAGGAGGAGATGGTTGTCTGTGTACATGAGGCAGTTGTAACATTCCCTCAAAATGCCCAGATTCATCAGTTGGACCAGAGAGTACACCTGAAACTGCCCTTTGGACATGTCTGGATAGGTACAGTGAACTGTTTTACTGATTGGCTGGTGAGGTCGAATACAGACGGTTAATGCATGGATGTCACCTGCCCGTTCATGTGTGTTGTCACTTGCAGATGTGAGAGCAGCCCTCTGTAGCCTCAGGCCCTGTCTGGTGTAACATTCTATATGTGACTGTACCTCCATGACAGCCTGAAACATGCGCCTGCTGGTACCCGCTATGTTGCCTCTGCCAGGGGCATGATGTCCAGCGAACCTACCATGAGCACCCTGAGACATCTGCCTATGTGGTGCCCTGTCAGACATCTGGCTATGCCTGCTGTGACCAGACACAGTAGACATGGTTACCACACTTCCCTGTGCACAGCCACGAAATGCCAGCTGTCCCTTCACTATGGCCACTGGTGATAGAGTACGTATAGGCACTGAAACTGTGTGCGGAGGTGGGGTGGTTAAAAAGGGGATGTCAAATGATGGCACTGTTTTGGCCCCTGACAACCCCATCTATGCCTCAACAGTACTATCATCATCTTCGTTGTCTGCATGGATACCAACATCAGATTGCATGCAGGAGGGACCCTGACCCACCTCACCACCTGGGGGGGGGGGGACACAATAAACACACTTTAAAACCTGTACAGAATTGCCTAACAGTACACACACACACACACACACACACACACACACACACACACACCACCATAATACCTACCTGTCCGTGACTTTACAGACAGTCCCATATTTCCATGTGTTCCCCATCCTGCATCACACTTGGTAACATACACACACATTGATACCACTCATTAACATATCAGTCCTCTAAATGCCTAGACAAGTGAGCACAACACAAGACCTGTTACTACATTACTTCCTGACCTGTGTGTAGCAGTGTTAGATGGCCTCACTGCTGTCATTCAGTGTTCACCCTGTGTATGTCCGGACATCATGAGCATGGCCCCTATATGTGCGGGCTACTATGTTCACTCCATAGTATCATGCATTGATGTGTCATGTGTATGTATTGCTCAGTGCATGCCAGATATGCTGCTCAATCAGCCTATCATGTGACAACTATGATTTATGGATACACTCCCTGGTGTTGACTAGTACTTCTCCAATGCATCTGTGGTGCTGCATACGTGGGTTGTAGGTCACCTCTCTGCTGAATGTGATATTAAGGGTATACCTGGTGTCTAACTTCCCTTTCAATGCCTGTTCCATGCTACAGACTTTATTATACTATCATCTGTCCTGTGATTACATACATGACAAGTATTCCTGGTGTGTAATGTGGCAGTCCATGTCCATGTACTGCACAGTCCCAAAGAGAGGTACTGCTGTATGAAAACCCCACAATCACACATGTGCATACATGGCCACCCACACAAACACACACACATGCACACATGCATCCTATATGCATCAACCTCCCTCCACTTCACCAGAGTGACCCTACAGACAAACTAACTAACCACCAGAATGCACACATGCACACACACACACACACACACACACACACACACACACACACACACACACACACACACACACACACACACATACACACACACACAGGTGAGGTTGCACAATGATAGTACACACAGTCCTCCTATTACCCATCTGTCAACATGCAGAACATATGGAACACAACAGCACTCAGTGCAGCTATAGTCAATCCATGCTAGCAACAGTATACATGTGTGTGATGCATGTGCTTTGTCACTAGGTGATGCCCCTTCCCCTGGATACCACTGCACCCATGTACACAGTATTGCTGTGCACCTGTTCTGCACCCTGCCACAGGTGTATAACCCATTGTAAAATGTGTAGTACTGTGTCAGTTATGTCAGCTTTAATGCTCACAGCCCCTATGTTTTTCAGCAACACATACCTGGGATGATATGTGGGCAGATGTCATTTGTGAATGCCTGCTGTCTGATTTACAGCTCTCAACATCAGTGGACCATGTATGACCAATCCAATACTCTTACACTAACAACCAACAGAGCATACTGTGGCTATGGGGGGTGTACATACCCATGTTGATATGACGTACCCATCCATGATCTGCAATGGGACCACATCACTGCATATCTTAACAGTACATGAGCCCGATATGTGACATATGTCCTGTACTTTCACATGCAGTGTCTATGGAATATGTTAGGTGTGTGGATGCTGACCATGATGCATACACTCTGTGTGGACATATGTGTGCTATGGTGGTTTGTTGCACCTCTTGTTGTGTGTACTACAGCAGTCACTACTCCTGGCGGGGTTATACCAGCGTGGGCCATCTGCATTTGCCAGTGTATGCTCAGTCTGCCTTACACATGTCCCCCTAATCTGCATGACTGTAAGCTCCACTCATGTGCACATCCCTTGGTGTTCACACACTGCCATCACTATTGCTGAGGGAATAGGGTTACGTCTGCCACAGGTCCTGAACCTGACTATGTGCAGATGCAGCCATTCTTAACATCTTTAGGATTCCTGCTGCAGTGCACTGGTGTGTCATGCTGACACCCCCTCTCCTTTAGCCTTTTTGCAGATGCATGACAAGTAAGCCCTACACATGTGTCACTTTGCAGTGTACCATACTCTGAACACCACATGTTACAGCCTAGTCCTAGCTGATAATGTGGACCACTGTAATTCCTTATGTCATAGTGTATCTCTGCAGCAGTTGTCACTGTCCTACAGGTATATAGACTGGTGTTGCACTATATATGGGTGTTGTTCCAAACATGTCCCTACTGTAGGCCATGTCTCCCACCATTATGTTGCTCCTTGTGGACACATTTCACAATGATAGGATGTTAGTTATCATGCAGGTGTCTGACATACCCTTCCAATACTCCAGCGTGGTCACCCCTGTGATGCTGTGCATTTCACAGCAACTATACATGCACATGTACAACATGCATTCTTGGTAGGTGTGTTAGATGTGCGCATGGAATATACCATCGCCATTACATGTCCGGTGTATTGGCAAGCATCTACATAAACCATACCCACCAGCTACAGACTGCTGCCTTGGTGGTATCCCAGAGGGACCTACAGAAGAGGGTGAGAGATGCAATGTTAGTGGCCACACCTGTGGTAGTGCTACAGGGTGGGTGCAGTATTACAATACATCAACGGTACATTTCCACAATACTACCAAATATGGACATCTGTTTATCGCTATTATGCAAGCAACACAATATATCTATGACATGTCAGATATGCATGATCTACCTGTACTGATGTGGATGTATACGCAACAGTGGTCTACTGATGTGCCCTGTGGCCTTACCTGCACACTCCTCGGCCGGTGTGTGGGTGGCACCCACCTCCACAAAGGTGTCTGGTGGTTAGAGGCTGGCCAGGAGCTCCTCCACACATGTCAGAGGGGATGGATGGCATGCCCCCCCTGTGATGAGGTGATCCTCCTGGACTGCTGCAGCACACAGACAGGCATTGCGAAGCAGGTCAGAATAATGATGCTGGACCTGCTCATAACTGCAGTTGTGCAGTCCATCATTGACCTGGTGGACTAGGTAGTTCCACACAGTGGTCCGCTCCTGCTGCTCATGGGCGACCTGGCCAAACAAGATTGCATAGTGCTATATCAGTTTAGTCGGCAGGATTTTAATTTCAGCTGCTGTGTAGGCTGGCAACCTTACATGGGGCATTGTGCCTGTAAGACATAAAGATGGGCACAGGTGTGAGGAAGTCATGCAGCAAGGTTACCACAGTTCTTAATACACATGACTTTCGCCCCCCCCACCATAACAGTGACAACAAACAGTACACACAACTCAATAGGTATGGCTACAGGATACCTACCAGTGGGCAGATATTGTACTGTACCACGCTTTGTGCAATGTGTTTGTAGTCATGTTCCCGGTGTGGACACTATCATTGATGGCTTGTTACAGACTATTCACCTGCATACCATTGTCAGGGCCACAATGGTTCCATATATGCCTGTGGTATGCTAGCTATGTGTTTGCTGCACATCTGACAGTCTGTGTTATTGCGGTTATCTATGCATGCTGTTGGACATGTTCTGGGATTGTGTAGACTATTACTACCGACATAAGGTCTATAACAGTGACACAATAGCATGTATATGTACTATTGGCCAGCAGAACCACCTCTCCAAACTCATCTGCCCATGTTACCAGGCCAAATCACATGTGTGACCCACCCTGGGGCCTCCTGATGTACTGGTCCAGCAATGCCATCAGGTAGAACCAACCCAGGGGATGTTGTTCCTCTCGGGGGCACACACAGACATGTTTTCCTCTACATCTACCAACCTTGACCACCTCCACAACTATACCTGCCATACTTCCCCATATTCCCATTCCATACTTCACAGACAAGGGCATGTGGCCCCAACAAGGGGTTCACATGTGACATACCCATCCATGGTGCACACACTGACAGCTGTAGATATCTGTGTGTATTGCTATGTGCGCTGTTTCCTCGCACATAGCATGCAGCACTGTTGTAGCAATATCAGGGACATGTATTTACATACATATATGTTTGTGTGTGTGTTTGTATATATGTAGACATGTGCATATAGGTATATATCTTTATATGTGTAGATATATGTGATGTTGTATATATGTGCTCATATATATATATATATATATATATATATATATATATCCACACATGGGTATCTGTATATTTGTGGACATCATACCTGTATATATATATATATATATATATATATATATATATATATATATATATATGTGTGTGTGTGTGTGTGTGTGTGTGTGTGTGTGTGTGTGTGTGTACATCTATGCATACCTGTATGTGGGGATCTATATCAGCATTTCGAAAATTGAATAGTTTGAATCGCTAAATGTCAAACAAACATGATCGAACTATCCAATTGCTGAACGCCGACAAAAAAAAATAAACAACAACAAAAAAAAAGACTAAAGGGTGTAGGCAGGGGGCAAGCACCGCTGCACCCCCCACACCCCCACTACTTAAATATACCAACTCCGAGACCGCACTACATTGAAGTAAATGGAAATCTCCCCTTACGGATATTTCCATTTACCCGTTCGACATTCTGCACTTTCGGCATTCTCGACGCAACATTATCGTATTCAATATTGTTAGCGCTCGAGATGCTGATAGGGACCCATATGTGGGGTACATTCAGACATCAGGTCCACAATCTCACAACACCTTCCTGCACAGCTGCACTGTTCTGCCTTGCTACAAGACAGACAGGTGCCACATATGGACACAACCTGACATTAGGGGGGTATATGTATGACTAAACTGCAGGTAACTCTAAGAAAAACAGCCTCTGCAAGTAAGGCAACTGCCAGGTCCCAAACTAGTGTTTCAAAAATGCATTGACCAGCAGACAGTGATGTAGAAACTCAATATTGTTATTTATTGCATATATGTGCTAAAAAGCACATTCCTTAGAGAGAAAAAAATCCAGACCGGTTTCGGCCAATACAATACAGCCTTCTTCAGTGTAAAAAGCAGATATCAAAAAAATTGCTCTATTTATATCTGTGGCAATTAGAATTATGTGACTCATCAATTTACTTAAAGGTGCTCATTCAATCCGGGGGGAATAAACAACCTAATTAATAATCCATTTTTTCTCTGAGTCAACATTTGATGCCAACCCACAATCTTTGATCTATTGCCTTTAATTTTTTCAATAATGGTAAAGTGGAAATTAGCTCTGGGATGTTTGATTGTATGTTTATATAGGGCATTAGTGAGATGCTTATGTCTTAAATCACTTAGGTGTTCAGCTATTCTGAACTTTACTGACCTAGAGGTTTGCCCTACATAAAAAGCAGAGCAACCACATGTAACAAGATAAATAACCCAGTCTGTTTGATATTTCCCAAAAAAAGAAAGAGTGTAAACCATACTTGTATTTCTACTGCTGAAACTAGTTGTTTTGTTCATTCTAGGGCAATATACACAATGTCCACAAGGGAAACATCCCTTTATGTGCTTCCCTAAAAGGGTTAGTTGTATTACCAAGTTCAATGAACTATGTCCCCTTTTGCCTTTTCTGTATGAAAACAAACATCTATCTCCCAAAACTGTAGTTTATCATCTGCCATAAGTATATTCCATCTCTGTTGTACACTATTAGTTAATTCTGCAGTATTGTGTCCATATGTGGTAACTAGCCTTATTACTGGGTTTAAGTCAAGAGCTTTTGTCTGATATTCAAGTAGTCCCTCACGCTGTAAAGAATCAACACTGTTCCTAGCGAGTAAAACCTGTCCCAACTTATAACCTCTATCTATGAACCAGGTGGTTAAATCATCCCTATAAGTATGATAAGAGCTGTCATCAGAGCAAATACCTTTTATTCTCATATACTGAGATTTGGGCATATTCTTACAAATATGTGGCAGATGATAGCTGGTGGCATGGAGGAACGAGTTGTACTGGGGATATTTGCAGTAATCTTCAGGTTTGAGTGTGTTATCTGATTGTCTGGTTATCAGAACATCAAGAAAAGTGATCTGATCACAGTTGTAATTAACCATAAATTGGATTCCCCATCTATTCTCATTGAGATAATTCACAAACTCATGAAGATATTCTGAGTCCGCCCTCCATACCAACCAGCAATCATCTAAGTAGCGCCTCCATATATCCATGTCCCCAAGAAAAATGTTATGAGAATTGTCATATATAAGTTGCTCTTCTACATAGGTCATAAACAGATTGGCATAAATAGGGGCAAAAGACGCCCCCATTGCCGTGCCTTTGATCTGTAAATAAAAAGCATCCTGATAAAGGAAAACATTTTTGGTGAAGACATGTTCAGCTAATCCAATCAATAACGTATTAAAACCAGGTAGATATATTTCTGATCTATCAAGGCAATATTTTAAGGCCTCAATGCCAGCCCAATGTGGGATGTTGGTATAAAGAGTCGCCACATCTAGGCTACACAATAAGTTCAAGTTGGGAATTGGAAATAATCTGCAAGAATTCAGTAGTATTTTGAATTCTAGAGCGTATCAACTTTAACAAAGGTTTCAGATATTTTGTCAGAAACTGTGACAATGGTTCAGTCAAAGAACCCCTGCCAGACACTTCCTGGGGGGTTAAGTAAGTTTTTATGTATCTTTGGCAAAAAATAAATGTACTTCAGAACCGGATCCTGGACAGTAAGGTGATACAATGTGTTTTTGGATATGATACCCTCGTCTTGCACCAGTAGTAAAAAATCATTGATTTGTTTTTTGAAGGAGGGGGTGGGGTCAAGAGGCAAACAGGTATAGTAGCAAACATTATTTAGTTGCCGCAAGGCTTCTATGTTATATTTTACCTAATCCTGAACCACCACCGCCCCTCCTTTATTGGCAGACAAAATGACCAACTCATGATTTTGAGCCAGTTCTTGAATACAATCAATTTGTGTCTTTGAGAGATTATGTGTACCAACATAATGTTCCCTAAAATCAAAATGTAAGTCTTTGAGACAACTCTTTTGAAACAACAACACATTTGGATTCATAGGGGGTTGAAATGTAGATTTGTGATAACGAAATTCATCCTGAAAAGCAAATGATTATTTATCCTGAAAGAATAAATATAAGTTTAAAGACCTGCAAAATGTAATAACATCATTAGCGAAATCATTCTCAGAAACATAAAAACCCGGTATAAAGGTTAACCCTTTATTAAGTATATCAATGTGTGTAGTAGACAGAGTACAAGAGGAAATGTTCAGAACATTAGTATTATTCACTTCTGTGCAAACATGCGTAGTAAGCCCTCCATATTGTGAACCCTGTCTATGTTTTCTTCCTCCCCTCTTTTGTGTGTATCTAAATGGATGTTATTATTCCTTTTGGCTATGGGTGAACCTGTGATGCCATGTATATCCAACTCAATGGCTGGGGATGAATCCTCTGCTGAAGTATCATTATATGTAACAGATATTTTCAAAATAGAATGAGGACGTTTCTTCCTAGGTACATATTTGGGTGACTGTTGAAATCTAACCTGTTTGACTTGGTTTCTGAAGAAGGGGTCCCCACTTGCATAATCTGTCAAGTCCCTTGAGAATGTTTTCTTTTTCTTTTCTTTGAGTTGTCCCTCAAGGGTTAATAATTCCTGACTTAAGTTTTTTCACATGAGATATATATTGGAGTTGTCCCTCAAACTGTTTAATAGAGCCACACAACAATGTAATCTCTGATAATTCTTGATCTATAGTTCTCTCATAGTGCCCCACCAAGATCTCAACAAAACTCATGGTGGCCTTGTGTTGTGCCTCACTCCAAGCCTTCAATAAAAAATTATCACAGTTGTTAACAAGGGGCTGAACTCTAACCCTCAAACCTCTGGGCGTAATATCTTTAAGTATATACACCTTAAATAGTCTTAAATGCCATATGTTACTGCGTAACAACTTCATGCTCTTACTTAATTTTAAAAATTGTGTTGTACATGAATTATCAATGGGTGTTGATGTCTCAAGATTTCCACCTGGGTGATCCCCATCTAAACCAAATACTGCCAAATCATTGCGATCCGTGGCTAGACCCTTGAGTAAACTATTGATATCCATGTTAAATGCCTAACTGCCCCACAGCAATAACAAAAACAATTGAGGCAATATGGTTATATAAACCAATTACTAATTACTGAATGGATACTCCTCAATATCAGTATAATTCAATAGTTCTGTGGTCAATGATCTGATAATTAGATGTTAAACTAAAGCATGCTGCATCCAGTAAACTAAGATTCAAGTGAATCAAGACAACTGCACTGGACAATAACAGCCACAAAATATATTTCTTCAGTATCTCACTTCTGAGTATATGAAATTAAACAAAAACATGTTCGTATAAATTCACACATAAAAATCAACCAGAGAACTGAGTTGAGTCCAAATAAATTAACCAGGGACTATATCAGCCTCCAACCTACATATTCATAGTTATGCTTCTTATATGCTATAGCAACTGATCCAGAGGATATATTCATTAAATAAAAATAAAAAAATTCCTATAATACCCCAAAACACCAAATTTTGATATAGCTGCAGAGTTGTTGGCCAAAACAGAAATCCGGATAGCACAAAAAATGTCAATATATGGTTTGATAGAAGCCACACAAATGGAATAAAGACAGGTCCACTATTAATAAGATTAGTTCCTATCGCAAGGAAAATGTCATAAGGCCATCTGAAAGGCAATCTTTTCATGTGTCACCAAACATAAAGTGTAATAAAATAGGAAACCCGCTGTTAACATAAGCAATTATGCTAAAATAGTTGTTATAATCTGAATAAATAATTGTTTTCCAATAAGGTTGCTCAAATAAACAAGATATTAGATTGCTTCCTTGATACAACTTCAAGATATTTGTTGAAAACATAAGCTATGTAACACACCATTAAGCAGCAATATATAGGTCAAGCGTTGTCCCCATATAAATATGCACCTTATTATGAAGACATAATCACAAATAACAGTTATTAAAAGAAATCCTCAAATTATTGCAAACATACAAATAATTCATCCAACTATGTTAATAATCCTGTCAAAATGTCCATCTCATCTTCAGATAGTGCCCTTGTATGTGTCTCGCCAAACCAGACGGTGTTTGTAGATCCCAAGATGGTAAATAATCCCAAAAACGGCTGTGCGACAAGATCACTACAAAGTCAATAAAGAATGTATGTCCCAAAGTGCAGGTTCACCTATTTAACCAATTTTTAATTGAAACACATAGATCGTCCCTCTAGTCTCAGTATAACGCCCTCATGTAGAAAACGTGAAACATGTATTGTAAAAACCCAAAATGATGGAAAGTTGCAAACACTGCTTAGCATCTAAAACACTATTGTAAATAAACTGTCCTGATTGTTGACATATATTGCAGGTAACCCTTTTTACACATCTATGGCAATCCTGCATGCTACAATACAGGTTAACCTGAGTATCCTGCAAGAGGTGGGCTGTGGAATCTATGTGTCCATCATTATGGCATTACGTCCACCACCAGCTATTGGCCACAGTAATATACATACTTCCCATTACACAACACACACTATGATGGCTTACATCTTATCAGTTAGTGCTGCTCTGCACGGTTGACGGGTATGGCCCACTACCCACAGGGACAGACACTATTGTCCTTAGCAGTTGTTCAGCTGAACATCATTACAACAACAACACCTGAAGGCACATATAAATCATTCCACATCATATATATATATATATATATATATATATATATATATATATATATATATATATATATATATATATATATATACTTCACATACCTGTTCTGGGAATGCAGACTCTTCTGGACGTTTTTTTTTTTTTTGTGCCTTATATGCGCACACTCTCTCTCACTCTCAGTCTCTCTCCAGTAAATGGAATGAGCTGCTTTGCATAGATTGCAGCATGGAATTTGTAGGTGAGGCACATGAATAGGTGATGGCCTCTGCACCAATCAGTGCCCTCCACTTGCTACCTGCATGCAGCATGCTGTGTATTACTTCCAATTACCACTGTCATGGCAACCAACTACTATAAATCCCTACATCATGTGGGCATGGTCCATTTACCTTTCATGTATGATGGACATCCTTCCTGTGTGTGGGCAGCAGTGTTACAGACAGCAGGTAGCAATACCTCTTACAGGAGAACCTGCACATTCAGGCCAGCTACATATTTGTAGGAGGTTCCAGAACTACAGACAGAGTGTGAGTAGTGTTTTTGTATGCATTGTATAGCACCGGTGTTACAGGGTTTGTGTGTACATAATAGTTTAACTTGGAATGCAGTCTGTTTGTATAGCTCTCAACTGTGGGCCTATCCTCCTGATGGCCATAGGTGTGCCTATTATGATTTGTCTGTCCATCACACAGGTATTGTGTCAGATATATCACTGGCAGTGTGTGTGTTGAGTACTTGGCTACATCCATTTCTGTTTCTAACATCATATTCCTGACTAAGGATATGTTGCAGACTATTCTGTAACACCGGTGACTTGCTTAGTGTCTGACAACAGTTTTACACATATGGGCCTGTGTTCCACCCTCTGCCCTCCACCTACATACCAGGCTTTGTCCATATAACATGCAGTCAGGGCTTGTTATGTAGTGGCCTGTGATAATGT
>NC_056730.1:472890194-472910194 GCF_019279795.1 Protopterus annectens
AAGGGTGATGTGCAGAGCTGCAGTAACTACAGAGGGATAAAAGTGATCAGTCACAGCTTGAAGTTATGGGAGAGAGTAGTAGAAGCTAGGTTAAGAAGGGAGGTGATGATTAGTGATCAGCAGTATTGTTTCATGCCAGGAAAGAGCACTACAGATGCAATGTTTGCTCTGAGAGTGTTATTGGAGAAATACAGAGAAGGTCAGAAGGAGTTGCATTGTGTCTTTGTAGACTTGGAGAAAGCATATGACAGGGTGCCTAGAGAAAACTTGTGGTATAGTATGAGGAAGTCGGGAGTGGCAGAGAAGTATGTAAGAGTGGTACAGGATATGTACGAGGGTAGTGTGACAGTAGTGAGGACTGCCGTGGGAGTGACAGATCCGTTTAAGGTGGAGGTGGGATTACATCAAGGATCAGCTCTGAGTCCTTTCTTATTTGCAGTGGTGATGGACAGGTTGACAGATGAGATCAGACAGGAGGCCCTGTGGACTATGATGTTTGCAGATGACATTGTGATCTGTAGTGAGAGTAGGAATCAGGTTGAGGAGACTCTGGAGAGGTGGAGATATGCTCTAGAGAGTAGAGGAATGAAGGTCAGCAGGGCTAAGACAGAATATATGTGTGTAAATGAGAGGGAGGGTAGAGGAATGGTGAGTATGCAGGAGTAGAGTTGGTAAGGTGGACGAGTTTAAGTACTTGGGATCAACAGTTCAGAGTAATGGTGAATGTGGAAGAGAGGTGAAGAAGAGAGTACAGGCAGGGTGGAATGGGTGGAGAAGAGTGTCAGGAGTGATTTGTGACAGACGGGTACCAGTAAGAGTGAAAGGGAAGGTCTACAAGACAGTAGTGAGACCAGCTATGTTATACGGGTTGGAGACAGTGGCACTGACAAAAAGGCAGGAGTCAGAGCTGGATGTGGCAGAGTTAAAGATGTTAAGATTTGCACTCGGTGTGACTAGGATGGATAGGATTAGGAATCAGTATATTAGAGGGTCAGCTCATGTTGGACAGTTTGGAGACAAAGCAAGAGAGACGAGATTGTGTTGGTTTAGACATGTGCTGAGGAGGGATGATGGGTATATTGGGAAAAAGATGCCAAGGATGGAGCTGCCACGTAAGAGGAAAAGAGGAAGGCCTAAGATAAGGTTTATGGACGTGGTGAGAGAGGACATGCAGGCGGTTGGTGTGACAGAGCAAGATGCAGAGGATAGGAAGAAATGGAAAGAGATGATCCGCTGTGGCGACCCCTAAAGGGAAAAGCTGAAAGATGATGATTATATATGTTTATGGCACTGTTATCAGCATTGGCACAATAACAGATGTTCTTATACAAAGATCCAAATAGAATACAGGATGTTCACACTGTCAGAAAAGCTGGCCTCTTATAAATTCAGCAAAAATGTGACAAGACATTGTTAAACAAGAAAGCTTAAAAATAATATTAAGTCAGCAGTTTGCGTCAGCATCTGCAACAATTAGTATTGTTTCTACAGGATGAGCAATTCTCCAAAATAGAATACCAAGAGGAAATGTATATGTATGTGCATGACTAAAATTGTATATAAAGATCTGTATTAACCCATTTATGTTAGGGGTATTTGTAGAGACACATTTGTCTTGAGGTAAATGTTATATCCCTCACATCATCTGTCCTATATGAGAAGTAAAGTGGAACAGTACTTTAAGCTGCAACATTAGTTCATTTGGTTTATTATAAAAAGTTATTTGTTACTGCTCTAAGTTGATGCTGCAAAGTATATTCTCTCATCAGTGTATATTCTGCAAGTTTCTGTATGCAACAGACTGTGAATGCAAATATAACCATACTTTGATTTTCAGCAGAATCCAGCCAGCAAGACTGAGTGTCTTAAGAAGACTTCAAATCCATCACAGTAAGCAGCACCATATAATTTTTCAGGTAGACCGGGACATATCTAGACTATTGCCCTCTTCAGCCTTTAGTGACTTACAACACTCTTATAAAGGATTTCCAAGACAATTATATTATGTAGTACAGTGTGGGTGACAGTGATCAGTGATAGTAAACAGTACCAATACAGTGTATCACGCTTTTTATTTCTCGGCACAGTGTTTGTATCCAACGTACCTGTGGGAGCAATGTTTGTTAGCACTACCTGCATGTTGCCACACAAAGTACCAGATTTCACATTAGTATTATGTACATACATCTCACTCTGTTACTGTCCACACTCTGGTCACAGCTTGACAACATGGGGGTGTAGATGGGACATACTTGGTTTATTACTCTCATAACATTTTGGGGAGTTGCTAGAGTGTCAGGTTTGTTCTCATAGATGTCTGTCAATCAGTTGTATTTCTTGTTTGCTGCTTAAACATCTGGGATTATCCCACTGATTTCCCAGGGGGACAGGGTGACAGTCAGCAGATATGGGCTGATTTACTGGACATTCTGGACATATCTGTACAGTTGTGGGGTATGATTCTGTATGCAGCCTACTACCACTCCCAGGATTCAGACCATGGCTTTGTCTGCTAAAAAGAAACCACTGTCCATTACAGTTGTGTGTGCTATATAGATATTGCTGTGTATCCCTTATCTGATTACTGTCTATAATTCTCCTGTGGTTTTATATTCTCACCTTGTATTACAACACTCTTATACAGGATTTCTTAGACAATTAGATTATGTTACACAATGTGGGTGACAGTGATGAGTAATACCTTATTATTCAGAGCAACTGCAACACTAACAATGCCATACAATACCAGAGTAAACAGTACGAGTACAGGGTACCACTCCCAGGATTCGAACCATGGCTGTGTGTGCAAACCCGCACACCTATGGTTAGATTTAATTGGTTTCATAATACAAAGGGTATATTTATATTGTGTATTTAGTATTGCTGTTGTACACATGGGGGGATGTTACTGGTGGTATGCGGACACCTATGAGCAGTCTCGCTCATTCTTTTGGCCTTTCTACTGTTCTTCATTGCGGGGGTGGGTATGTTCTGAGAGGTCTGCTCTCAAACATGCCCCCTGCACTCTTACATGCTCCATGTAAGATTAGGGCCTCAGGCAGCGCGCCTTCATTAATATGCATGACATGCTGCCGTCCTCCTCCTAAATGGCTGCTTCCATGCAAGACTAAGCTAGTCCTGCATGGAAGGTTAGTAAATCCGGGACACACACACACACACACACACACAGACACACACCACAAATCATTTAAAATATGCTGCTATTGTGATCCTTTGTCACATGCTAATTTATAGGTTTATCCAGATTCCTTGAGCTAAGAGGAGAGGTACACAAACCCATATCTCTCAATTATCCAGATTTTTGTTTCATATTTTTGGTCTGTTTCTCATAAAATTGTGCTTTTTGGCAAATCATTGACTGTAGTCAGAAAATAATGGCAGTCATTTGAGTTTCAGACTTAATACAGGGCAAAAAATTAATGCTAATGCAAAACCTGTTGTTCTATCTACTTTCTAAGTTTATAAGACAAATATTTAAAAAGTGTCCATATTTTTGGGCCTTTGCCCCACATTATTTATAGCTTTATCCAGATTTCTTGCTGTAAGAGGTTGAGAGGTATGGGTGGAATATCAAGTCCTCTGATAGATACACACACTCTTAACCCTACTTTACTTTTTCCATAACTTTCCCCTCCCCTTATGCAAACACCCACCTTTTTACTGCTGCCAAGGGATTGCTTGCTTGCTCCCAATCTTCTCTCTCTCTCTCTCTCTCTCTCTCTCTCTCTCTCTCACACACACAGTTTCTTCTTCATTCATACATGCATTCACTCACACATCGCTCTCACTTTCCCGATCTCTCACACACACAGTCTCTTCATTCATACATGCATTCACTCACACATCGCTCTCACTCTCCTGATCTCTTAAACGGAGTCACTTCCTCATTCATACATGCATTCATTCACACATTGCTCTCACTCTCTCCCAATCTGTCATACATGCAGTCACTTCCTCATTCATACATGCATTCACTCACACATCGCTCTCACTCTCTCCCGGTCTGTCATACATGCAGTCACTTCCTCATTCATGCATGCATTCACTCACATATCGCTTTCACTCTCTCACGATCTCTCACACACACACACTAATTTCCTCATTCATATATGCATTCACTCACACATCGCTCTCATTCTCTCCCGATCTCCCACACACAGAGTCACTTCCCCATTCATACATGCATTTACTCACACAACGCTCTCAGTCTCTCACGATCTTTCCCACACAAACATTTGGGCAGCTTTAAGGATTTAAATTTTTTTTCACGTTATTTCCGACATTGCTGCAGCCCATTTGTATCTGTGGGTTGTCTGCATGTCGGATGTCTGCAACCTGGGGACTGCCTGTACACCAATTTTTATATATCATTTGATCTGTCCAACTGATCCAACACCTTTTAGGACCAGTCAATCACACTAAAACTGTAAGCTAAAACAGATAACGCAAATTGTTTATAGTTTGGACTTTATTCCTGGATGCCAGGGAAACAGCATTAGTTTTAGCCTTCTGAAATATTCCTTACTATGTTTTATTCACATTTGTTTATATTTTATTACCAATCCTTTATCAATTCGCAAATATTAATACACTCCTTACTGCTCAGGTTCCTTTATATCACATTCCTGTACTAGACTGATATTTTCCTGGCACTGCAACTTTTCTGCTTTAAGCATTGATTTTTGCATATTTATCAAGACCAAATATCATTCATATATCTGAGAAAGTTTTAACCACTTGCAGCTATGTTTTTAACTCTCCATCTGATGAACTATACTGTTTTAAGGCATCCACAAAACTAGATAAGAGATCTTTAAGCAAGGTTGTTTTCTAGGAGCCAAATTATAACCAAGACCTAATCTGTTAATTAAACAGTGTAATACGTTATGGGAGGACAAAACAACAGTGATGATGAAAAATAACCCTGGAATATCCTCCTTTGAACTTTTATCCCTGGGATAATAATTTCGCTTTTGTCGTGGCTTAGTTTTAAAGTGGTTTGCCACTGTTTCATGGTCACTATAATCAATGTAGGATGTATCTTACACATCTGTAAGCACTCCTTTATCCATAAATGTGAGAAACTGTCAAATGCCTTTTTTGTAATGTATCTATGCCATACTTAGATTCTTCTCCCTTTTGCAATTCTCCATTATCGTTTTATTTAGCAACAAATATTCCTTTGTTCTATCTGACTTTCTTTTATTGCCCTTTTGTTCTATTGCCATTATTAAATTTTCTTCTAAATGACTATAGACTCTGTCTACGTCAATTCTAGTATATAGCTTGTACATTGCTGGAAGTCCAGTTATTGCTCTATAGTTTTTAGAATGGTTTACAGGCTCACTCTTAAGGTGGAGTAACATTTTTTCCTGTTCTTAACCAGGTTGGTGTCTGTTCAGGATGCACATATAAGCATTTATTTCTCAAGGCTAAATCTTTCTGTAAAGATATTAATACTTTTAGCCACAAGTTAGGTACTGTATCTGGGCCTGGAATTTTCCATCTAGGAGCTTTTCTTAATTTTGTTTAAATTTCTCTGGCTGTTACTTCATCCCATTTCATATCTTGTACATTTAAACTCCTATTTCTTTTAATGTTTCTATCCATTCAGCATCTTTGTGCTCCACACGGTCTTCATAAACATTTCTCTAAAATGTGTCTATTTCTTATTTTTTTGGTGGTATTTCTATTCCTTTTGCTTTGCTTCCTAGTTCTCTATAAAACTTTTTGGGGTCATCAATGAATTGCTTATTTTATACTTTTACTTTATATTTATTTGAGTATCTTTTAACGTTTTTCTGCCTGCACTGATATCTTGAATTAATTATTTGCAATAGTGTATGATAGATCCTGGTCTATTCTGATACTGTGGATTGCTTTTATCACATCGATCTTTCTAAGTATTTTTGTTGATCTGTTCCGACACTTCTTGTCTTAATTGCTTTATAAGTTACTCTATTCAATGCTTCCATGATGGCATTTTATTTCTTCCCTTCATTTCACTTATTACTCTGTATTTTCGACTTTAGCTGTTATTAGTTTAGCTGCACAGTAATATATCATATTTACTTCCATTATATCACATGAATTTCTGTTAATAGTCTTGTTTACTGTGTGCATCTGTTTTATCAGACATAACATTTTGGGTCTTATTTACTTTCTGTGATCTATCTCTTTCATTGATCATAATATGTCTATCAGTCTCTACTAAATCAAGCAACTCTTCCTATAGATCATTTTATTCTAAACTAAGGGCACATTTTTTGCACTCTGTTTCCTGTGAGAATTCTACAGAAAGTTCCAGAACATCTTTCTGTGACATATTGTGTTCAGCTGCATCATGCATCATCCATTGCTCTTTCATACGGGAACTCATTGGCTTATCACTCCACAATATTGCCTGCATCAGAGTTAGCACTGATTCCTGCACCTTGTACTGCTGTGCAACTCCAAATTAATGTTTGAACTGGCTTCTTACTGAAGCCTCCAGAACACTTGTGTCAAGTTCATGGTAATGCCAAAGAGAGATCCACTTCCAGCACAACAATCCAGGTAGGAAGACCTCAAGGATTTTTTTTTCCTTCTGGCCTTCAAATTATATTCCCACCAGGATGGGACAGGAGTGACTGGGCAGAGCATTTAAAGGTCTTTATGGACATGTAAGGGACTGAATGAACTGAATTTCAGGACTATAATAAAGTCAATTACCAAAAAAAAAAAAGAAAAAAGAAAAAAAAAGAAAACGAAAAAGCCCCTATCTTTTAATACTAATTCAGAAGACACATAGCTTTTGTGTACAGACAGTAACACCGACTTGCTGTTTTTAGGCAGCTTAACTAAACATTTAAAGGTCTTCATGGACATGGAAGGGACTGAATATCAGGACTAGGATAAAGTCAGTCACAAAAAGAGAAAAAAGATTACTAATACAGAAAACACACACACACAGTCTTCAGGTATAGACAATAACACTGCCTTGGTGTTTTAGGCAAGGTAGAAAACTAGTAACCTACAAAAATTACCACTTTTCATTACGGGAAAATACTGACAGGTAAATGCGAGCTGTGCCACTCTACAAAAAGAGTGATTGTAAGGCACTTTACATTTCTTTAATCCAGTTATACAAATACTGACCCCCCCCCCCCCACAGCTGTTAATCAGTCCTTCTTTGACACAACAGGGGATACAGCAAATATTACATGCCTTTTAGTATCTAACTCAAATAAACCAGTGTAACTGGTAGCTAAAATAAAAGGCAGAATACACAATAGATACAGTCTGTGACACTGTCTCAGTGCTTTCAGGCAGAGAGGTAAACTGGAAATCCACAAAAAAGTTCTAGTGAGGATAAAAATTCACATAGATAAATGCAAGGTGTGCCAGTTCATAAAGACTTGTCCTAACACATTTAACACACTCTCACTCCAAACACATAAATGCAGCCCTTTCTTCTTTGTAGTTAGTATTCCAAGATTTTATCACACTAGTGGGTCCTTCAGGAAAATACACTTGTGCAAGTAAACTTTCCATAACAGTGGATGCTTGAATAGATTACTGATCCAGTAACATAAGCTATATGGGTTATATCCTGCATAGCATGCAACAGCTGGCCAAGCTTCCACAGCATTAGGGAATCTTCCATATGCCCAGATCATTTACAACTTGAACAGACACAGCAGAAAAAATCAGCAGTTTGGCTGCCAAGGCCTTCAGAGCCTTCAAGCCAATTGAAGAAGGGAGGCTACAGCCCTGAAACAGGTCAATGTTACTAATACAAAAATCAATGTCCTCATCCTGGAAAATAAAATCATACAAAAAATTAGGGGGATGGAGGGATGCAGGAAGAGAGCAGCTTCTACAGCAGTGATAAATTTGAGCATCTACTGTTATGGTAACTTTACTTATACAACTGTCCTATGTACAGCCTAAGCTATATGGCTAGAATACCAAAGCTTAGAAAGTTTGGGAGGGGAAAGGATGAGGGTCCAGGAACCCCTTGAAAAATGTTTCTACAAATCCAGCTCTAGACCCAGAAAATGAGTCTAGTTTGTATTACTTTGTTAAAGTTTGTATAGAGGACCAAACTGTTGCCTCTTTAATATGTTTAGAGTGCATCCCTTTCAAAAAAGTCACTGAAGAAGCCAAGGTCATAGTAGTATATGCATTGACCCTTGCCTGAATTGACTTGTTATGATCGGAATAACAAAAAATAATAATAGTAGCATGGGCAACTATTTGGAAATTGTCTGTTTTGACACTGGTTGTCTTTTCTTACCTTCATAAGAAAAAAATAACTGATCAAAACTTCTGTCAAGATAGTATCCAAGTTGTACGTAGACATCCAGAGTATGAAAAATCTTTTATTTCTCAGTTTTAGGTTCTCGGAAAAAAAGACAGGCAAAGGGATACTTTGGCTTAAAGTAAATGTGGCTACTAATTTAGGCATAAGTGAAGGATTCCTTCTCAAAGAAACCCTATTTTTGAGGAAAATGAGATAAGGTTGATCTCCCATAAGAGTTTCCATGTTAAGAATCTCAAATCATCCTGATCAATCAAATAGAGCAATGGAGTGCTGATTTTTTAAAATCAAAATTAAGATCCCAAGGAAGAGACACCCCCTTTCTAGGTCAACAGAGAGGCAGAATCCCTTTAAAAAACAGTTTGACATGAAAAAGCATTGAAAGAGGGGGGATCATGGGTAAACATGCTGAAATGGCCAAAAGATGAACCTTGATAGAGGGATAAGAAATATCAGAGGATAATAACTGACACAAATTATTTATTTATTTTGCATTTGTTAACCAGGTTGGTCCAGCTGAGTAAGAATTTACCCTTTTCAGTGGAGTCCCAAGGGGAAAAGCCCCAAACAGACATACAAGTAGAGACAAGTTTAAAATAATACAGAGCAAAACAATGTCATGAATACAATGGATAAGAAACAAAATAATGTTGTTGTTGTTGTTGTTGTTGTGTCTTTCAGCTTTTCCCAGTTAGGGGTCAGCACAACTGAACTTTGGTCCGCTAATGATTGGCAGCAGATTTTTACGTGCCAAATTGCCAGCTCTGACGCACAACCTTCAATGAAGGTACACCCATTCACGCATGTCTCCAGACAGAAGACGCTCTAGCTGAGAATCGAACGGGACAACGTCTTACTGTGAGGCGACAGCGCTACCACAGCACCACCACCACAGTATAAGAAACAAAAATGTACTCCATGGAATTAAACATAGCTATATACAAAAATATAATAATAAGGTTGTAAAAGGAAAAACAATGATAATAAATCCAAGAGGTATGCAGTAAGGGAATTAAGGTTATAGGTAATCATTTGAAAATAATATTACATTATTAGATTAGTGGCTAGAAGGAGCAATTGTGTATGTGCAGGGGGCCTCAGATCTGAGGAAGAAACTAGTCCAGGAGTAAAGAATAAAGAAACGTGCATGTACAAGGGGCCTCAGATCAGAGGAAGAGATGGTGCTGAAGAAGAAAGTAGTAAAAGATGGATGTATTGATCTAGAGGGAGGGTGTAAAAGGGAGAGCACATAGATATAGTAAGTTATAGAAATAGG
This sequence comes from Protopterus annectens, assembly GCF_019279795.1. NCBI lineage: Eukaryota > Metazoa > Chordata > Ceratodontiformes > Protopteridae > Protopterus > Protopterus annectens. Next base: position 472,899,794 of record NC_056730.1, read on the forward strand.
AAAGGTCTTATAGATCAGATGTAGTGGTAAAGTGGGTATAGGGAGAGGGAGGGGTTAAGTAGTGTGGTTGCAGGTACATATAGGGCTGTTATGGAGATACAGTATCAGGTCATGTTTGAAGTTAGAAAGGGAGGTATGGCTTCTGATTTTGAGTGGAAGATTGTTACAGGTAAGGAAAATGGAGTGTATAATTATAGAGTATTTTACCTATGTTCTTATTGGGTCTATAGACTTGTAGTAAATGTTTATCGGAGCTGCGCAGGGAATGGAGAGGGGTGTACCAGGAGATCAGGTTGGACAGAGATGCACAGTCAGAGTTAGAATTAAGAATTGTAAAAGCTTGGATTAGCTGATTTACAAAATTTATTTATTGATATATGCATACATATTTTTATGTATACAACCCACATATTATATGAATATAGTAGTAGTTTTGTAGTCAATATTTGTAGGCTACCATGTCAATCAAATCCATGGATAGGGTAGTTATCAAATGCTAGGTTACATTTACTTCATATTGTTTTTATGTATATATATATATATATATATATATATATATATATATATATATATATATATATATCATTGTTCAACACGTTATTATGTTAATTAAGTTCAAATAATCATATCTATAGATGGGGTATCAAATGTTGGGTAGAATTCAATTTGTATTGTTTTTATACATATTTTTGGTATTCATTTTTGATATAGTGTATAACAGGACTAAAGGGTTCTATATACTTTTAAATAATGATTGTTTTAGGTTGATTGAATTAACAATTTAATGGATTGTATAAAAGAGTGGATTTTTGAAACATTTTAACATCTGATACACATATATAGGTTCTGTGAAAGCGCTTACGAATTATTTTGGCTACGAATTGTTTTGTTCTGCTATATTAAAATATTTATTTTATTATACAACGTCACCAGTTCGTTATTTACTTGATAATAATTACGTGCTCTCTGCTGCCTTCCTACAAGGGATATCTTTTGAAATTATTTGGGATTCTGCTTCGTGGTTCTTTGTTAAATCATATATATATATATATATATATATATATATATATATATATATATATATATATATATGTATATATATATATATATATATATATATATATATATATATATATATGGGTCTAGGTTACAACGTCGACAGATGAGAAGACCGACAGCGAAATCACCGACGCGAGAAGATCGACGGATGAAAACACCGACACGAAGAACACCGAGATGGGGAAAGGATGTGTAAGTATGTGGTAGTGACGGACGTTAGGGTGCGAGTAAGGTAAGTGTGCGATGTTGGCGGTCTGTAGGGGTAGGGGTGGGTTAAGTGAGTTAGGGTTAGGGCGCGAGTTAGGTAAAGGTGCAGTAGTGAATGTTTTGGGTTAGGGGCGGGTTAAGTGAGTTAGGGTTAGGGCGCGAGTTAGGTAAGGGTGCAGTAGTGACTTTGTTTGGGTTAGGGGCGGGTTAAGTGAGTTAGGGTCAGGGAGCGGGTTAGGTTAGTGTGCGATAGTGACGGACCTTAGGGTTAGGGTTTCGGTTAGGGTAGTGGATAGCTGTGTATGTAAGGTTTAGTGTTTGTTTGTTAGGATTTAGGTGTGCTTGTGTTGTGTGTGTGGTTTTTGGTCAGGGAATTTGTTTTGTTTATTGGTTGTTGTGATGATGTGTTGAGTGTGTGTGGTGTCGTGTTTGTGAGCTGTCGATGATGTGGTGTCGGTGATGTCGTTGTCGATGTTGTGTGCTGTCGGTGTTATAACCTAGAACCATATATATATATGTACAAAATAAAACTTCCAAAATCACTGCATATTAAAATAAAAACAATCAAGCCCCACTTTAGTAAGATAAGCTTTTGTCCTTTATGTATCAGAACTTCATCAGATGACTCAAATTATAGGAACATCAGAATATAAAAACTAGAACACTTAATGAATATTAATCAGTTACAGTTAACCAATAAACATAATTATTTATATAAATATTAATGTATTTTCAGGGAATTCCTATCCAATGACTTTTTCTGAAAAAAACCTACATTAATAACTAATGACCAACATAAATGGAGAAAAAAAGTTATCTTAATGTAGTTGTTAAATCAGTTTAGGTTCATAGGTAGGTACTAGGCTATTAGCCCTAGGGCCTTTATAAGCCTAGCCAAAAAGGTACCCTGGCTTTCGCCACCCAAGAAAATTATTTTCCTGTGCCCCTGTCGAGCAGAGCCACAGATGTGATCCCTGGGGTGAATTTCCTATTTCTCATCCAATCATCAAGATTTTTCTTGAAGAGTGCTAATGAGGAGCTCTGTTTGACATAGACAGGTAGTCTGTTCCAGAGTATGGGAAGTCTCTGGGACAGGAATCTATCCCTCCAGCATGTTCTGTTTATTGTGGTGACGAGGTTTAAGTCCCCAGAGCATGTAGCTCAGAGGGAATGGGATTTCTTTAAGTGGAGCATGACCAACAGCTCTGGGTTTGACATAGCTTTGTATGTTAGGCAGAGATCAATTCTGAGTAGGCAATATGCAACAGAGTAAAGCTAGAGTTTTTTGAGATGGTCTGCTTAGGGCATCTGTTTGAGGCCAGTAATCTTCTTTGTGAGGTATTTCTGTAGCCTTTCCAGTTGTTGTGGATGTTTTTTGAGGTACATACCAAAAAGGGCATTGTACTCTATAATGGGTCTAATGAGTGATGAGTAGAGGGGAACAATGACCTCTTTTTTTCTGGATAAGAAACCTTTTGTGATGAGGTGAGCCATGTAGAAGGATTTCCTGACCACTGTGGCAATGTGATTATCAAAGGAGAGACTACTGTCCACCTGTGTCCCAAGGTCTCTTATCACACTTTCAGCATTAAGTAGACTACCACTTATGTGGTAGTTCATGGGTACAGAGTTTTTACCAAAGGGGATGACAATGCACTTTTTGGCATTGAGCTTCAGCCATGGCTTTGACACCAGTCATCTGTCTCAGTGAGGCCCTTTTGTAGTATGTGCACATCGTTAGGAATTTCGATTATGGCTCCTAGTTTGCAGTCATCTGCAAACTTTGTTAGCCAAAGACCTTCTGTGTTAGCTTGTACTTTAGAGAAGTAGATATCAAATAGGAGAGGACCCAGGACTGAACCCTGTGGTAATCTACTTGTCACTGGTCTGAAGTCGGATTTGGAGTCTTCTACTTTCACAGTGTGGGTTCTGTCCATGAGCCAGTTGGCAACCCATCTTGTGACATAGGGAGTTTTACCTAGTTTAGTGAGCTTATCTATAATTCCAGAGTGGGGGATGGTGTTGAAAGCCTTGGTGAGATCTAGATAAGCTGTGTGAACCATCTTGCCTCATCTATGGCTATGATGACTGCTTCAAAGAAGTCAAACAGGTTTAGGAGACATGATCTGCCTTTTACAAACTCGAATTGGGTAGGGTCCAGAGTTTGGAGATTACCAATGTCTTTGTTTATGAGTTCCATGATGATACGTGCCATGACCTTGAAGACCACACTCGTCAGGCTAATGGGGCGGTAGTTCCCGGGGTCCGTCATGGCTCCCCCTTTGTGGAGTGGGATAACCATTGTGGTGCACCATTCAGTGGGCACAAAGCCTGAGGTGAGGCTATGATTGAACATGGTACTTAGGTAGGGTGCCAGTTCATTCTGTAGTTTGTGTAGAACACAGTCAGGTCCCATGGATGCTGTGTTCTTGGCTTTGGACAGTGTGTTTTATACCTGTGCAGCCGTGATTACAGGAACTTTGCATTCTTCCAGTATAGAGATGGGCCCTCTAGGGGGTGAGGGGGGGGGTAAAGTTAGCACTGAACCTATCTGCCAGGATGTTGGCAATTATCAGTTGGTTATGTATATTTAGTGCCATTGTGCTGTAACTCAGAGCAGATCTAAGTGTTGCCTTTGAGATTCTTGACATAGCTATTGAATGCTTTGTGGTTGTCTTTAGAGTCAGTGGCAATTTTGTTTTTTAACTAGCGTTGGAGGATTTTATGAGGGATCTCAGCTTCTTACTGATGTTGACCAGGGAGTTCCTCCAGTCATGGGATTTTACTCTTTTTTGCAACAGTTTCTTTTTTCTGTTATAGAGTTTGTTTATGGCAGAGGACCACCAGATTGGCTTCCTTTTTTGGAGGACAGCATCTTGGTTCTATTAGGGATAGCATGATCCATGCACTTGTGTAAGTGCTTATAAAGTACATTTGTGTAGGATTCAGCAGTGGTACTTCTATTGTCTGCCTGCATTGGTGTCATGAAGTTTGCCACTTCTGTCTTAAGAAGTGTGAAGTTGGCTTTGGAGATGTTTTTTACGGTGGTTTCCCTAATTGGGGGTGGGGGTGGGATGTGGATGTCTAGGGTGATTAGCTTGTGGTCGCATCTGACCAACAAGGAATTGACCTCTGGTGTGGAACACCGGATGCCCATGTTGGTAATGACCAGGTCTGAGATAATGCTGCCCCTGGTAGGGGTGTGAATAAGTTGATCCAAGGCATTGGAATTTATGAATTCCAGAAAACATTGAGCAAAAGAGTTGGTACATGAGTAGTTTTCCCAGTTAATGGTGGGGTAGTTGAAATCGCCCATTATTAGGGTGTTGGATTGTACCCTAATACTTTCCAGTGTATCAAGAAATGATGAGTGGGAATCCTGGGGCATGGTGGGGGGTCTGTAACAAGCTGCAATTTGGATTGCTGTCTTGCCCAGAGTTAGTTGCACTTGGATAATCTCGGATGCATTATGCTGTGCAACTAGCCTGGAGGTGTGGATATCCTTAATGAATATGGACACACCTCCACCTTTAGTGCTTCATTCCGGGTTAGGTGGCCGAAAGGTGTGGTATGAATTATAGCCTGGTAATGCAGGAGTGCCCTCTGGAGCTTTGAACCAGGTTTCTTTCACTGCACAGATGTCGATGTTCCACATTTTAAGGAGTGCCTTGAGTGAGTGCATTTTGAGGTTTAGACTTCTAGTATTGAGTAGCATTACCCTCAGATTTTGCTTGCTTGTACCTATTACGGTGGTGAATTTGTCATTTGAACCTTGCCTAAAAAAGGTAAAGTTTGCTAGGCTTGTACATTTTAACAATAAAAAGATGCTTGAACAATAACTGGAACAGTGTCTACCACAATATATACAGAAAGAAGGAAGATCATTGGAACCATTTCAATGTTGTTGTTTGCCTTTTGACTTTTCCCGGTAAGGAATCGCCACAGTGGAACTCTGGTCCGCTAATGATTGGCAGTAGATTTTTATGAAATGCCAAGGTGCCAGCTCAATGCCCAACCTTCAACGAAGGCACGCCCATTTACGCATGCATGTCTTTTGAAATGCTACCCAACCACAGGGAGGACATGCAGACTCCCACAGAAGGCACTCCCAAGCCAAGCAGAGAATCAATCGGGAGAACCTCTTGCTGTGAGGTAACAACGCTACCGCTGTACCACCGATGCATTCATATTGGAACCATTTCAATGCACATTTTAAATTAGAAGTTTCATTGAGACCAGGTCTAAACTCTGCATTTAGGCACACCTGTCATCTAAGTTCCTGTAACTGAAGCAAACTGTAAGCATCTCCAAAAAATTATTGATTTGTTCAAGTACAAATAATGAGAACTTCCTAAAACATGTGTATATCAAATTGTGTTTGCTTAAGGCGTTAGTGTAGTCTCCATTTCTAATAGCAAAATTATGCTCTTTAATCCTGTCACTTAATTTATGTGTAGTCTTACCTATATAAAAACATGAACATGTAGAACATACTGCACAATAAACTACCATGTTACTATTACATTCAAAATGCTTACCAAAAATCACTTTAAGATTACAATGAGGAAAGAAATAAGTATCACCTTTATATATGTATTCACAACAAACACATTTGTTACATGTCATCCTATGAGGTTTGGATGAATTAGAAGAAGATGATAATAAAAAGGGAAGGTCCCTGTTCTCAAAAAATTATTTCAATGTTTTAGTGCATTTAAATGAAAACCTAGAATCAGTACCAAAACATGTCCAATGTTAGGGTCACTAGAAATAATCTTCCAGTTATTCACAATAGTATATCTTATGACATTCATGTCCCTGCTGATATGTAATGAAAAACTTAATTTGCAGTCTGACACTGTGTCTACTTTCTTACTAGGGAGAAATCCAAATGTGAGTATGAGCTTGTATTTAGTGTATCTGTTGGCTTTAATTTCCCTTCTGATGTTAGTCAACAGATTAATAGGATAGCTTTTTTGCAAAAACAAACTAGTAACAAAATCAGATTCCTTCTCAAATTCAATATCATCAGTAGTCAATCTAAAAATTCTAATGAATTGTCCCTTAACAATATTCTTTTTCATAAAGAAAGGGTGTTGACTCTTAAAATCAAGGTAGTTATTACTGAAGGTGTTCTTTCTGTGCACAGTAGAGGAGAAGGAATCATTATTTTTGTTCATAGACAAATTAATATCTAAAAAAGAAACAGAGTTACCTTTGTTTGCCATGACAAATTTAAGGAAAGCTGAACTGTCATTTAGAGAGTCAACAAAATTATCTAGTAGGTTTTCACCACTTTTCCATATGAAAAAAAATATTATCTATGTATCTCTTATATATCTTGACCAAATGAAAACCTGGAAGGGGTATCAAGGTGTCAAGTTCCCACTCGCTTAACACCAGATTTGCAAAAGCTGGGGCCATCTTTGACCAAATGGCAACCCCTCTCACTTGTTTATAAATGTCATTATTAAAATGGAAGAAATTATTCTCCAGTATTAATGACATTAGTGTGTCTAAGGTATCAAATTTCTTTTTACCAAATTTAACATATTTGTGTAGAAAATGTTTAATGTAATTTCTACCTTCAATATGGGGAATATTGGTGTAGAGGGCTACTACATCCAAAGTAACAAAAATTATATTAGAAAAATTGAAATCATTATCATGTAACAAATTTAAGAAATCCCATTAATTCCTAGTGTAATACGGGGTAGCTTGAACTATTGGATTGAGAATAAAGTCAATGTACTGAGAAATATTCTCTGTTTTCGTACGTTTGAGATTATCAATCTAAAAGGCTGGTTACTAGTGCTCTTGTGTATTTTTGGGATACCAAATGCTTTGGCCAAACTAGGATTTGGAGCGAACATGAATAAATATTAATTTTTAGTGATACCCTGATCTTCCAATAAACACTTGAGTGTGTTGTCTATGTGTTCAAACTGTTGATTAACAATGTCTATGTTAACCTTTTCATAAAAATCATTGTTGTCAAGTTCTTCTTTGATTTTATTAATATATGTGTCAGTGTTTATAATGACAATCCCCGTGCCTTTGTCAGCCTTCATGATTCTTAAACTGTGGTCATTAGCTAGTTCCTGAAGGGCTTTCCTTTCATTAATAGTGAAATTGAACCATTTGACTTCAGATTTAGGTGCTAAGGCTTTCCTGCAATCTTCTTCACAAACTCTAAGAAAGGTATAAAGTGTATTATGTAGTGGGGGATTGTATAAACTCTTCTTTTTAAGAAGTGAAACATCTACAGAATTTCTGTGAGAAGAAACATCAATAGACGAGATAGAACCTTGTGTATTAACTAGATCAGCATCATTATTTTGTATGTTAACTTTTAAATTAAGCTTCCTAGCAAACAATCTAAGATTTAACAAAACATTAGGAAGATTAGCCCTTTGGGCTGGGATAAATGTCAATCCTTTACTTAAAACATTCAAATGATCAGTAGTCAAAACTTTGTTCGAGAGGTTAAAAACTGGATTTAAACTTGTGTTTGAAAGAGAAGATTTCTGTAACAAACTTCAGCCAAGTTATTACCATAACCAAAATCATGATGACCAGAATTATGGTTGATAATAATATGAGAATCTTATATGGGAAATAAGTCAATAGGACTGAATTCAGTTGAAAAAAATGTGCCAACATTAGACATATCTGTAGAGTGTAAAACAGAATTTGTGTCATTACTATGAATAACAGAATTACAGTGCAAAAACGAGGACAAACCCCAGAATTAGACAAAGAGTCTATCTGCAACTGCTTCTGGTACAAATTTGTCTTGGATGGATCATACAGTTCTTTGTATCCCTTCCTTTTCCTCTTCCTCGGTTCTTTTTCACTATCGATTCTAGATGCGGGTTCTCTAATGATTTGGGTACAGAACTGTCCGTATTGTTGGAATTACTATTCCCATCCATGGAGGGGGAACCATTTACAATATTAGGACATATGCATTCACTATGTCCCAACAAATTCTTTTATTTTAATGACAAGATTTACCATCAAACTAAGGGTGTTGCTACAGGATCAAAATTAGCACCTTTGTTTTCTAATTTAGTACTTTCAGCTTGGGAAACTGAGTTTTTCACCAAAATTAATGGTTTTGAGAACATAGTAATATATAAAAGATACATAGATTATATCTTTTTTGCATGGTGGAGTGATACTGACAGTTTATTGTCTTTCATTACTTGTATGAACAGGAGTATTGCATTTCTTAACATTACCATTTCTGGATATGTTCAATCTATCACATTTTTAGATACTAAAATTAATATTCAATCTTCAGGAGAATTGACATCCATTGTATATAGAAAGGACACCTACAAAATTAATTTTCTGGACTACACCAGCCAACATCCTTGGTATATGAAGAGAAATTTGGTGAAAGAACAATTCATTAGGTTATTCAAAATTGTTGGACAAGATTATGAATTTCTTAAACAGTCTTATTTGTTGATGAAAATGTTTTCTGTGAGAAATTACCCAAGCAAACTTGTACTTAGTTTGTTTGATGGAGTGTTTAAAAATAGATATTCTAAATTTCACCCTATTTTAAGATTTGGACTACAAAATATGATTTCTGTTAATGACAAATCTAGCAATGTCTCTTAGTTTTCCACTCCCAATATCCAGAGACATGTGGAATATCAGACACATATTAACTAAGAACTGGGATATAGTCTCCAGCATATCTCATGCTAATGTCTCTTTAGGTACTACACTCTTGTTCTCTTACAAACATACTAAATCTATACTCTCTTTTGTTGAAGACAGAGATTCGTCTTTTAATACACAAAGCCATGAAACTAACTCTGCAATTGGTATGAATGCTTATAATAATAGTGTTGTTTGCCAATACATATTAGTTTGTTATAAATATAAATTTAAACACTGTAATTACACCATTCTTTTTCTAAATCTTTTCATTGTCATTTGAAATTCGTTGTATATGCAGGCATCTGCACAACTTGCTCCAGTTTTTACATAGGGAAAACTATCAGAAAACTCCCTGATAGAATAAAGGAACACTTTGGAGCAATTAAATCTGTTAATCTTAATAATGCATTGGCTAAACACAGTACTACGTTTGAATTTTGTAAAGTTTAATTTTCTAGTATTACAGCAATCTGATCTCTTCTTTGGAAACTGTGATTTATTTTTAGAATAAAGGGAAATTAAATGGCAGCTTTTGCTAAACGCAGATGTCCCACCAAGGCTTGAAAGCACTAACATCAAATCTGCTTTATGTTGGTTTGAATAAGTTTTTAAACTCTGTTCTAACCTTATGTTTATTCATAACTTTATATGAATATTCATTATGTCTATATAATATGCATAAGTTCTGAAATTTTAGCTATGCACATTGGTTTACTTAAAAATGTACAGCATGTTCTATTGGTTTACTGTTATTCATCTCTATTGGCTATTGCATTAACGCATGACAATTGTACTATATTTGTATTATGGATCTGCAATTGTAACGTTATTCTGAAGAAGTTCAAGTATCTTGAATGAATGAAAGCACTTAAGCATCTATTCAGTGTCTGTGTCATTTTTTATTACTACTTTATTTTTTACTTAAACAGTGTGGTTAATTTACATCACCTATTGTATGCCGTTTGAAGTTCTAGTGTATATATTCCCTTTTTTTCATTATATTGCGGTGTATTTGGCATATATATATATATATATATATATATATATATATATATATATATATATATATATATATATATTCCCAAAAACAGATAGATTGGTCAGAAGACAATGACTCAAGAAATCTACCAAAGGGCAGTAACCCCTGTGGTAATTGTGTCTATTGTAGGGTGATGTCACAAACAAAATCATTTACATCTATTAATACACCAAAAGTTTTTTATATTAAGCATCTAATAACATGTCATACTGAGTAGGTGGTTTTTATGACAGTGTGCCAAAGTGGGGCTTTTTATGTTAGACAGACTTCGAGAAGCTTAAAGAGTAGAATTGCGGTGCACTTAAGTGATATCAAGTGTAAACACCAAAGGAGTGGACTATTTAAGCATAGTTTAATACATATCACAGCGCAATTTCTTTTTGTGGGTATTGACATGGTTAAAGGTAATAGACTGTTCG
>NC_056730.1:472915194-472922694 GCF_019279795.1 Protopterus annectens
TTCCACCACACCTAACCCTCAAAATACTGACCATACTAATCCCATGAATACAGCCAATACAATTAATACCTTCTTTACTAATACTATCCAAACACTAGCTAGTCAGTTATCACCTAATAGCTTTACTCTGCCTTCTTATAACTCTACCTCACCCCCTCCTTTTCACTTGAAACCTGTACCAACTACATATATTCTAACCCTCATACAAAAACTAAAACCATGCTCTCCCTCAGCAGATCAACTACCTGCTGATTTCCTACAGCTATCAGCCAAAGCTATAGCTTATCCTATTTCCATTCTGATCAATAGGACTATTACTGAAGGTCACATACCTAGCTTATGGAAAGTCTCTCATATTATCCCCCTCCATAAAGGTGGACACTCCTATGAGCTCTCCAACTACCGCCCTATTGCCCTTCTTTCACCCTTGGCAAAGATCATGGAGAAATGTATCCATAGGCAATTACTTGACCACTTAACTCAAAATAACTTACTTTCCAGCTGTCAACATGGTTTCAGAACCTCACATAGCACCACCTACGTACCGCCCTTCTTTCCTTTACAGATTGCATAAACAAAAACCATAACCTTAATAACCTTTTTTCAGCACTATTTATTGACCTGTCCAAAGCATTTGACATGGTCAATCATCAGATTCTCATCAACATACTCAAATCCCTATCTTTAGATGCACCTACCATAAAATAGTTTCATTCCTACCTAGACAAAAGACAACAGGCAGTAATTTGGCATAAGACTCTTTCTACCCTCCAACCAGTTACCCTAGGTGTCCCTCAAGGGTCCATACTAGGACCTCTCCTCTTCTCAATATTTATTAATGACCTTCATCTAGCCATCCCCCAAGCCACATGCATACAATATGCTGATGACTTCACACTAATATGCTCAGCCAAATCCACATATGAACTCCTCTCTCTTACCCAGAAGACATTTAACACAGTTGAACAATGGTTTACACAGCATTGCCTTCTTTTGAACCCCCCAAAAATAAACTCCTCCTCTTTAATCCGACTCACAAGTCCTCTCCTCTTGATATCTCAGTTGCATCCACCAATGGTACCATTATATCACCCGAGCCAACCACCAAACTATTGGGTATCACCATAGATAACAATCTGAACTTTGGCACCCATATCAACAATACAATAAAAACTGTCAACAAAAAACTTGGCTCCCTCTATAGGATTAAACCTTACCTTTCCCCCACAGCTAGAACAACCATAGCTCACACTCATCTAATCTCTACTCTCCTCTATGCCTCACCTATTTTTACTAACCTTTCAAAAAATAACCTCAGCAAACTGGAAACTTCCTACAATAACATCACTAGATTTGCAACAGGAAACCCTTACAGAACCCACCACTGCATAAATATAAAGCAGCTAGGATGGCTTGAACTACAAAACGTGATTAAATTCCATCAACTAACCATTGCCCATAAAACTCTCTATAAATTATTCATTACTCCTATTCTATCTACCCTCATCACTCCATATACAAATCTGAAATCACTACATTCCTCACACAAAGATCTTCTATGTACCTCTAAACCTAACAACAAGGCTGGTGAATCTCTCTTCTCTAATGCTGTTGGAAAAACTTGGAATCTTCTCCCCAGTAACCTTTCCTCTCTTCCCTCTCCATCACTCTTCAAAAATAGACTGAAACTCTACCTTACAACACACTGGTTGTGCCCCTGTACTAAACCTGACTAGGCATTTGCCCATCTGATTAAATTTAGCTCGGCTTATCCCAGACTACTTATAAGCTACTATATATTCTATTATAGCTTTTTCCTTTTCAACTACTCTGTATCTAGATTTATTCTTTTAAACTACACTGTGTCTAGTCTCTCTAAATACAAAGTATTCTCTTATACAAAATTTTTATTAGGAAATTTTTTTGAATGGCTAACCATAGCTGAAATGTACCATGATTCCTGTTTACTGAAATGCAACAAAATGTAATGAATGAGATGAGTATCTGTAAAGTTAGCTGTATTTGTAAATATCTCATATTATAAATGTTATTGTGTTTTTTTGTGTTTGTTGGAGCTTTTCTCCTCGGGCCTCCACTGAAAATGAACATATATCCAGTTGGACTAGCCCGGTCAACAAATGTAAAATAAATAAAATAAAAATGTGGAATCTGAGAAAGAAATGTCCCAATTTCTTATTAAAATGTCTCTGATATTTGACATATCTCTAGAAATTGGCAAAGGAAAGCTTAAGGACATGTTTTTGCTTGTTTGAACAATAGTCTGATATTGTAACCCAAACCTTAAAATACGGACAAATTTGGAGTACCTCAAAGTAGCAACTAAATTATACATTGAATCCACAAGTGCTGTGGGGTAGTTTCTAATAACAAACATTCTTTTTAATATTTCTGACTGTTTGATAAACTCATCATCATGACTGATAAGTCTTGATAGTCTTATAAATTGACTTTTAACAAGGTTTCTTTTCATATAAGCAGGATGCTGGCTAGTACAATCAAAAAGTTTGACTTTATATGTTTCTTTTCTGTGTACTGTTGAAAACAAAGATTGAGATGAAAGAATACAGCAATAGCCCGCGCCTGGGTGTGGGTAATGCTGGATTTACCAACGGTTGGTGTGGTTTGGTCACGAGGGCAAAGCCCGAGTGGCCAAACAAAGCCAACCGTGGGTAAATCCAGCATTACCCACACCCAGAAGTGGGTTATTGCTATTATACAATGACATTATTTAAGAAAAAAAATAATTACTTTTCTTAAATAATGGCATTGTATAATGCCTCCTTGCTGCCCTTCCGCAGCTGTCTGGTATTCTGCGGCAGTTCTGATGTACTGCGCATGCGTATGCCTACGCAGTACATCAGAACTGTGGGCAAAAGCAACAGAGAAAGCAAGATCTCTGTTGCTTTTTACAAACTGTTTTGGCTATGTTAAATGGATTTAACATAGCGAGACAGCTTTAAAAAAGCAACGGACAATCTCCGTTGCTTTTTTTAAAGCTGTCTCGGTATGTTAAACCCATTTAACATAGCGAGACAGTTTTGAAAAAAGCAATGGAGAAAGCAAGATCTCCGTTGCTTTTTACAAACTGTCTCGCTATGCAAAGGAGTTTAACATAGTGAGACAACTTTATAAAAGCAACGGAGAATCTCCGTTGCTTTTTTTAAAGCTGTCTCGCTATGTTAAACTCATTTAACATAGCGAAACAGTGAGAAAAAAGTTATAGTAATGGAAAAAGTCCGGGGGACCGGACCTTTTTCCATTACTATTACTCTGATTTACAACGTGCACGCTGACCAATCAGCATGCACGTTTTTGAATATTAATGGGGGGAGTTGTATAATAAAAATTTTGGTATCCAGAAAATTAATACATTGACCAAAGCTAGAAAGAGTAAAATTCAGGAAACCAATGCTTTTTTTTCATGTCTGTAATAAAAGAGAAAAGGCTATCTATGGTACTACCCCATGCAAAATAATATCGTCAATGTAAAGTTTATATACAATAATGTTACTAAAATCAGCAAGTTTAGTTGGATGTTCTTGTTCCCAGGCTGAGAGAACCAGGTTAGCAAAGGCAAGTGCCAACCTGTAACCCATAGCTACACCTTTTGTCTGATGGTAGATTGTATTATTGAAATAGAAAAAGTTATTGGTAAGAACAATATCTACAAGTGTGCAAACAGTATTCACTTTCTGTGGTGGTAGACATGCAAACTTAGAAAGAAATAAACTGAGTAATTCAAGGCCTTTGTCATCTGGAATGTTTGTGTATAAGGCCTCAGTGTCCATAGTAACCAATATACATTGTGATAAATCATCTCTTGTCAAAAACAGTTCATTCAAAAAAGACCAAGAATCTTTTAAGTAAAAATCTGTTGCCTGCACAAATGGGTTAAGAATAGTGTCAATGAACTGAGCAATCTTTTCAGTTTTTGTTTTCTTGTTCAATATAATGTCTAAAAGGTGGGCTATGTAAATCTTTATGTAATTTGGGAATACCAAACAACCTACCTAAGCTGGGAGCATTATTCGATAAAAAACACAGCTCATCAGCGGAAATAGCATTTGATCTTTCCAGATTTTTTAACACACTGTCAGTATTAGAAAAATGTCTATGTACAACTTTTACATCAACTTTTTCAAATAACTCATTGTTGTTTAATGTAGATTTCATTTTTTTCAATATACTTTTTTTGCTCCATCAATATTAACCCCATACCTTTGTCGGAACGCACGATGTGCAAAGATTTGTCATTAGAGAGTTCTTGCAAGGCTTTTCTTTCTTCATTAGTAAGGTTGTGCCACTTATTGGTAGTATTAGAGTTAGAAAGGTTTCTAATATCTCTTTCACATACCTTATGATAAGTTAGTAAAGAGTTATTAAGGGCAGGATTATACAAGCTTTTAGGTCGAACAGATTTAAATTTACAAACACTGTAATCATCGGAGTTATCAGAATCAGACACAGCATCAATATCTGTAGTAGAAAGATTGTTAACAATGTCCTTATTACGAAACTGGATTTTCAAATTCAGTTTTCTAATAAACAGACATAGATCTAAAAGAACATCAGGAAGATGAGCTCTCCATGCAGGAATAAATGTAAAACCTTTTCGCAAAACCTGTAAATGGAAAGTAGACAACTGCCTATCTGTAAGGTAAACTACCACTGCACTCATATTATTAATAACGTCATTAAAGTTATTAGAAGTCAGGCTAGTTGCACCATCAATAGAAAAAACTTTTACCAAAACACTGTCACCTTTCTAATTGTTAAATAAATTGTCATCTTTCTGTCTGCAAGTTAAAATATCATCATTTTTATTGCAAAGTACACTAGAATTAGGAGTATTACTGGAAACAGCCTGTAGTTTATCATGATATAAACCAAGTATATCTGTTCCTACATCAGCAAACATGTTGATATAAGAAATAGCTGTATTATTAATTGGAGAGGGAAAAAATTTCATGTTTTTATTAACTTTAGGACTGCTTGTTAAGTTAATAGCCCATACAGAGAATAATTTCCACTTGCTTTTGTAAGCCTTCTTAGTGGAAACCTTGTGGGAATCCAAAATAATGTTACATACTGGGGAAGTAAGCCTGGACTGGAAGTGGAGAAACCATGTGGTCAGTTTGAGGGGACAGAGACAGGATGCTGTGATTCTAACGGGTGACATAGGACATTCTGAGTGGGATCCAGAATCCACGAAGGAAATCTGCTGTTTGGAGAAGGTATAAATATTTGGAGATGTACTGTATTTAATTTTCTGATGAAGTCCAGTCATTAAACGGATGAAAGAGCTAATATATATATATATATATATATATATATATATATATATATATATATATATATAAACATATACACATATATACACACACACACACACACACACACACACACACACACATATATATATATATATATATATATATATTCACAGACATATACATATATATATATATATATATATATATATATATATATATATATATATATACATACATATACATATATATATATATATACATACATATACATATATTGTGATCATTTATATATATATATATATATATATATATACAGAAAAAAATTCAAAAACAAAATCATCCCCAAGGGGGGTGCTACAGGAAATAAACACTGGAGATAGGAGCTGATTGCTGAGCGCTTTTGTTTGGTTTTATTGCTACAAATTTCTTCACAGCGATACATTAAATTCTTGAATCTTCTGCTCCAATGGAGGTCCGAGGCTTGGCCTCTCTCTCTCCTTCATCTCTGTGGTTTTGGTCTTCTTGCGTTTGTGGCATCTTCTTATCTTCGTGTCTAGGTTGGTTGATCTATATTCTGTGTGGCTTGTGGCAGACTTCAAGCCAGAGTTGCTCTGGGTCTTTTATGTTTTCTGTAGTGTGCTTCGTTGTAGTCTATCATTTTCCTGACATCCTCCTGTGAGTGGTTTTCCAGCCGTGTAAATAGGTTTATCGCTGAGTCCTTTATACATTAAATTAAAATACTTTACTTGTTTAAATAGCATTGAGGATGCACACTATTCAAACGAGGTGTAGAATACAGCATTTTGATAAGGTAACAGTCTAAAAAGACTGTCTAAGTGGACCAATGCAAGAAAAGGACAATATAACCAATGGGAATTTGCAGAGTGTATCTGTGGGCGTGTTTAGGAATACTATCAGCCTAACCATTTTAGTGCACATTTCACATTGATATTTTCATTAAGTCCCGGTGCCGTTTCTGCATTGAGGAGGAGTTGCCATTTTAATTCTTTTACTTCGAGTAAGGTTTCACAATCACAGTAGAATTCTTGTACTTGCTCAAGTACAAAAAAACTTAAATTTGTTAAAGTTGGGGCAGAGGTAGCTGTATCTGCCTAGTGCATTGCAATGGTCTTTCTTGCGGACTGCCCTGAGGTGCTCTTTTGCTCTATCTGAGAGCTTGCGAGCAGTCTTTCCTATGTAGAAGGAGCCACAGGTCTCGCAGATGGCGGCGTAAACTACAAAAGCAGAGTGGCAGTTGTAGGTGCCTTCGAGGTTAAAAACTCGGTTGATGTGTTGGAAAGTGAAGCTGGAGCCTGTGTAGATGCAGGGGCATACTACACATCTGTTGCATGCCTGCATGCCTGTTTGGTTGCCGGTGGGTGTCTGTGTGTCGGCACTGGAGGGATTCCTAAGGATGTGGGCTTCTGTTTTAGCAAAAAATTGCCTTAGAGTCCTGGTCCTCTTGTAGGAAAAGGTTGGGGTGCTGCCAAGGGCACGAAAGGTAACTTTATTGGCCCTGATTATATTCCAGTTCTTGATAATGATGTTTTTTATAGGGAGCAAATCCCTACTAATGGGAGCTGGAAAACTGCAGTTTCTGTCCGTGCCAGTCACCATATGGTTTGATTGCTTGGGGGTAAAACCGTGAGTGATTATGGGTCTGTATCTCTCCTCGCAGTACTGGGTGACTTCCATGGATACTTATGAGATCAGGGCAGGTGGGTAGTTTCTGTTCAGAAACAGATTGTAAAGGAACTGGCCTTCCATACGGAAAGTGTTGTCATCTGAGATTAATCTGGACAAATGGATAAACTGTCCCTTAAGCATGTTCTTCTTCATAAAGAAGGAGTGCTGGCACCTGTAGTCCAGGAAGTTGTTGCAGTATGTGTTTGTGCGGAACACATTAGAGCTGATTGATCCTGAGTGTGGGTCAATTGACATCTGGGTGTCAAGAAACGAGACATGGTTACCGTAGCCTGAGACTGTAAAGTCTAGGTACAGGATACTGTTTTGAAGTGTGTGAACGAAGGAAACGAGTTCCATTTTGGTACCTTCCCACACGAACAAAATGTCATCAATATAACGACGGTAGAGGTGAAACTTGTTAAAGCCTCCTAGGTGTATCAGGGACTCTAGTTCCCACGTGCTAAGCACCTGGTTGGCGAAAGATGGAGCCATTTTGGACCCCATGGCAACTACCTTAAGC
>NC_056730.1:472925194-472950194 GCF_019279795.1 Protopterus annectens
TCTGAAATTTCTTGCAAACGTGCACACAGCATGTGCGTGTGTGTGCGCATGTTTGCGCGTGTTTGCGCTTGTTTGCGCAGCACTGCCCTGGGAGGAAACAGAAAGGGAAAAGGAAGGAAAAGAAGTAGTAGGAAGTTAACCAAGGAGAGCTAGCAGAGCTGCCAAGTGAAATATATCAGAATCAGCCAATTACACAGGCAGCAGACTAGCCCAGCCCAGCACTTTAAACTCTGCAAACAGCATTCTTCCCTGTTTTTTCTCAAGAACTCTGCAACACTGCAGTATACAAAGAGGGAAAGTTTAAAAACTTTAAATTCAGACAAAATGTTAGGGGCTGCTCTTGCTATCATAAACCAACATGTGCAAGGTGCTGAGGGTGGTGATGTTGTGAATGCTGCTGAGCAACCCACTGTGAGGAGAAGGAGGAGAGTGTACAGACCCAGGGTAACCTACCAGGGGTGACATGAGCTGGAGATAGTGGAGCGCTATAGGTTGGACAGAGACCTCCTGCAGCAAATTGTTGAGCTGTGCCGGCCATGCCTCATACACAGAACCAACAGAGGGGAACCCATCCCAGTGGATACCAAGGTATGTGTTGGCCTAAGAATACTAGCTACAGGTACCTTCCAGAGACCAACTGGTGATATGATAGGGATTTCACAGGCATCAGCATCCAGGGTACTGCACCAGTTCCTGGATGCCATGTCAGCACATGTTAGTGAGCATGTATATTTCCCCAATTCCCGTGAGGCATTGGCCAGCAGTATGCATCTTTTCCACCAAATAGCAGAATACCCTGAGGTAGTGGGTGCAATAGACTGCATGCACATACACATCAAAGCATCACCCGGTGAGCAGGGTAGGGTCTACATTAACCACAAGGGCTTCCCCTCCATCAACTGCCAGGTCATGTGCAATGCCCAGGGCATAATAATGACTGTGTGCCCTGGCTGCCCTGGAAGCTATCACAATTCCCACATCTTGCATCTGACGCAGCTGTACCAGATATTTGCCAATAGGGACATCCCTGATGGTCACCTAGTGGGGGATGCTGGATACACACTGGAGCCGTGGCTGATGACACCCATCAGAAATGCACACACACCCGAACAAGAACTCCATAATGAGGCACACACACACAAACAAGAAACATTATTGAGCATGTGTTTGGGATGCTCAAGTCATGGTTCCAGTGGCTGGACACATCTGGTGGACCTTGCAGTACTCACCAACTACATGTACCCAAATTGTCATGGTATGTGCCATGCTACACAATATGATCCTGCAAAAACAGCTGCAGCAAGAACAGCATGGGGCAGGGCCAAACAGCCCCCCACCATTGTCAAGGCCTGCACAGGCACAGCGTGACTCGGAGGAGGAACAACCTGAGCCTGCCCCAGTAGGCAGAAGGAGGCATGCCCAGTATTCCCTGGCCTTGGCAAAGAGGCAATGCATAGCACATACACTGACTCAGTAGCAACCCTGGAAATGACACCTCTCTCTGACTCGCATATACAATAAAAGGGATGCCTAACTTGACACTACCTGTTTTCAAACATGTACAGGGAGTGTACTATGTGCATTTGACATAGGCAGCCACTGTAGCACCACCTGAGGCATGAGTGCCCTATTTTAAGCAATATAAGGCACTGCTAAGCACATTTTACCAGTATTGGGCATATTTAAATACAATTGTGCATAGCTGCTCACCGTGCTAACCAGTGCAACATCGGGCAATGTTGGGCAAAGTCGGCCAAAGTTGGACAAGGTCGGCAAAGTTGAGCAAAGTCGGGTAAACACGCTCACACCTGCTTTACTGTTCCTTAAGCAGTCTGGTCTGCCCAGCAGGAAAATAAAAAGCAGTGACAGGGCTCGAACTCAGGATACTGTGCACTATATTCACAGTACTGAACCACTAAGCAATGACAGCATTTCACTGGCACAGACACAACTTAACTCACTCACACATACCAGTTGGGGGGGGGGGGGGTCACATAACTAACAGTCATTGCCAGCAGGACAAATGTAGACAAACACAAACACAAACAAATGCTGTATCATGCCCTCTGAAGAGGCATATGAGTAACCTCCCCCAGGCCTATGCAGACAAATAACAGCAGGCCAGGCAGTGTGATGTGGGTTGGGTAGGCTATGAAGTCACAAACTAATATGCGTGTAATTGGAAGCTAAGGTCTGTAGTGCAGTGGTATGCCTCAAGCCAGTATGATAGGCAACAGTGCAGACTGAAATGGAGTACCTGACATAGCAGTGCAGGCCTAGCAAATGTGTATAAGTGTCAGGTGAACCCTTCATCCTATGTACACCCACAGTAACAATCAGGTGTGCCCTCCCCGGGTAGAAATGTACAAATAATAGCTGTCCCCACTGTATGTAGAATGACTCATGGAAGCCCTGCAGGCACACTGTGCTTCCTTTTGATGTACAACACAAAGGTGAGCTCTGAAGTAAAAAACAACTTGATTTTCACACACATATAGTATATATGCTCATACTGGGCATGCTCACACACAAACAAATTTAGCAAATTTCAGTCAGCAACATACTGAAAGGTCATACTGGGCATGCTCACACACTTAAGCCATGTCTGAGTACAGCAGTGGGCCATACATATCTGGCAGTTGCAGTTCTTATTCCAAACACTTGTCACTATTCACCAATCCTGCCTTGTGCACACACTGATATGAAAACAGACCCATATAATATATTGGACACCTGTCATTTTCAAACTATGTACTCCAAGTACTTAAGTTGTTCAAAGAAAGTGAAAAACCAAAGAAGATCAATAATACTCCTATCAGTATCATCAAGAAACAATGAGCACTCCTAACATTATCCAAACCATGGTCAAAGAGTCCATAGAGAACCATGAAGCTTTCTTTCGCTATGTCATAAATATCAATGTAAACTCATATATGTTCTGAGTCAGTGCAAACTGTAAATGAATACATGTACATGACTGACATTGACAACATCCTGTCAGACAGGTTCATACATATGTACCCCCTTCTCACTGACAAAAGGGCCCATTATCATACCTGGAGATTGTGAAAACCCAGAAATCACATATACAAAGGTTAAACAGCTCTTTCAAAACCTAAAGACACAGCGTGTATGGGATAACATGGTTTCCCTGGCTGTGTCATATGTGAACTCCAAAACAAACAGACCCTGCACCTGAACAGTCTATTGAGACTCACCGTCTGTACAGGATATGAAACTGTTGAATGGGTTACAGCAACGTTTGGCACACTCCACGAGTGATGGTGCACAACAGACCATGGGAACTAATAAGCCTGATGTGCAAGACCATGGAGTCCATCATTATGGAACTCATAAACAGAGCTATTGAGAGTCTACAAACACCCAACCCTACCCATTTTGGTTTGGTCAGGGGCAGATCATGGCTCCTAAACCTGCTAGACAGTTTTCAAGGCAGTCACCCAGGACATGCATCAATGAAATGAGCTACACATGGCCTACATAGACCTTGAAAAGCCCTTTTCCAACATCCCACACACATGTCATATCCACAAAATCAACAACCTGTGCATAAACACGTATGTCATCTGGTGGATTGCCAACTGGGGCACAGATAGATCCCACAAGGTAAGAATTGTGGTCTCCTGTTCAAGCTGGTAACAACTGCTGTCCCCCATGGCTCAGTCCTGGGACCCCTCCTGTCTGGTGTATACTTTTCAGAAATACAGTCAAACACGAGGGCTATGTTTAACAAGGTTTGTGGATGACTGCAAAAAGGTTGTCATAATCGATGTTTGGGACAACAGAGACATCCTTAAAAAAGGTCTCAGTCAGACAGATGTGGTGTCAAACTTATGGGCTCAAGCTACAGTCATACAAATACCACATAGGTGCCAACACCCTAAATATGGAGGTAATAATAAGGGATCTATGGACATATGTGGATAGTCATCACTACTTCCAGAAACACATTCACAAAGTGGTTAGAAAATTATGCTATATGTTCACACAAACTGCCGAGGTCTTTGCATGTAGGTCAAAGGAGGTTCCCTCTACTCATCAGTCATCAGACCCATCATAGAGTACCACAACACACTTGCAATGAATCTGACTAGGCACCTTCAGCAGCTGGAAAGACAACTGACATATCTCAACAAGAGCATTACTGGCCTCAAACAGTTGCCCCATGCAACAAGACTGAATTTAACCCAATCTGTATTCTGTTGCATACTGTCTACTCAGGTGATCTCTGCACAACAGACAGGTCCATGTCCAATGCAGAACGGATGTACATGTGCTATCTGAAGTAACCCCAAGCTCACTCTACTACATGCTCTAGGGATATCGTCATCACAACAATAAATAGAACATGTTGGAGGGATACATTAATGTCACAGACTTCCCTTTCTTTGGAACAGGCTCCCTCCCAACCTACATTAAGCTGAGTCCCTCACTGACACTCTTCCAGAGGAGCCTTGATGAGTGTATGTGAAACTGAACTGTCACACCATGGATCACTTCATCAGCTCTACTACACAGAGGCCTAGGGAACTAACTCCATGGGTGGTGATAGCTGCACACTCTGGCCATACTAAAATATGCCTTCAGGCAGATAGCCTATTACCTACCTATGTACATATATATATATATATATATATATATATATATATATATATATATATAGGGGGAACACAGTATAATAAGCCAAAGATGGATGGGCAGAAATGTGTGTAAGAGGGTGACCATAACAGGGAGCCATCCAGGACTGTCCCACCCAGCACACATCCCAATGGCAGAAAAGACATGAGGTGCACATCTCACCCAGTGTACATAACAGCCACCAGTATCTGTAAGCATTACAGTGTATGTGGTCCATGTGCCTGCTGTACAACATGATGGTACAATGAAGTACATATCTACTATCTGTAGACATGTACCTGTCACATAGTCTACTACATACCTATGAACCTATCTTCAATACGGCATATGTTAGCCTAGGCAAGTTGTGCAGCTTTCACCACCCCATTGGGTAGTCTCCCAAGCCCTCATTCTAATAGTTAGTACCCTAAGCCCCTTTCTAGTGGGGCTGCTGATGTGATGCCTGGCGTGAATTGTCTGTTTCCCATCCACTCATCAAAGTTCCTATTGAAGAGTGTCAGCGAGGGGCTCTGTCTGATGTACATTGGGACTCTGTTCCACAGTAAGGCAAGTGTCTGGGATGGTACTCTATCCCACCAGCATGTTGTATTCATTGTTGTGATGAGGTTCATATCCTTGGATTGTGTAGGGCGACTCAGTTTTGTTATCTGTAGATGGAGCATGCTCAGCAGTTATGTGTTGGACATGGCTCTGGAGGTTAGGCAGAGTGTGCCTCTCAGTAGGCGGTACGCAACGAAGAACAGATTTAGTTTTACCAGTGGTGTTGCATAACACAACTGTTTGAGGCCAGTAATCATCTTGGTGAGGTACCTCTGTGGTCTCTACAGCTGCTGGAAATGCGTAGTCGAGTATATCCAAAATGGTGCATTGTACTCAATGATGGGTCAGATGACTTAAGAGTAGAGGGCCACCACTGTCTTTTCAGATCCTGATGCAAACCCTTTGTTGATTAGGTGGGCCACATAGGATTTCCCAATCACTTTGGCAACATGGTTGTCAAAGGAAAGATGACTATCTACTTGTGTCCCCAGATTTCTTATTACCTTGTCAGTTTTAAGGGGGGTAACACCTATGTGGTAGTTTGTATGTACTTTGTTTTCACCAAAGGGGATCACTATGCATTCCTCCACATTGAGCTTGAGGCCATGATTCTGACACCACACATCTGTCTCAAAGAGTCCCTTCTGGAGAAGATTTGTGTCATCCGGGGAATCTATTATGGCAAACACTTTACAGTTCCTGGCAAACTTAGTCAACTACAACCCTCCTGTGTTGGCATGAACATTTGAGAAGTCTATACCAAACAGGAGGGACCCCAGGACTGAACCCTGGGGGCCACCAGTTGTTACCGTTGTAGAGTATGACATGTAGCCAGCAACTCTTAGTTTGTGGAATCTATCTGTGAGCCAGTTTGTAATCCATCTTGTGATGTATGGATTCATACCCAGGTTGGTGAGTTCATCTATGATACCTGACTGGGGAATGGTGTCAAAGGCTGTAATGAGGTATAGGTAGGCTGTGTTGAGCTCATTTCAATCATCTGTAGCCTGGGTAAAGGTCTCAAAGAAATCCACCCAGTTCAGGAGGAGTGATCTGCATATGATGAAGCCAAACTGGGTGTGCTCAACTGTGTGAAGGTTCACAATCTCTTTATTGTTGACTTCCATTATGATTGGCTCTATTGCCTTAAAGAGCAGACTCATCAGGCTCATGGAGCATGAATGCCAAGGGTTTTTTGTGGCCCCACCTCTGTGGAGTGTGAAGAACATTGCTGTGCAACATTCTTTGGGTACATATCCTGTACAGAGCATGTAGAGAGAGGTGTAGGTATCCTTGATGAATATGGATACATCCCCACCCTATGTGCTATGATCCAGGTCCTGATGCTGGAAGGTATGGAATGAGTAGTATCCTGGTAGTGCTGGTGTGCTCTCTGGAGCCTTGAACTAGGTTTCTGTTACTGCACAGATATCAATATTCTCCATACTGAGATGTGCCTCGAGTGTGTGCATCTGGAGGCTGAGACTTCTGGCAATGAGTAGCATTTAGCTAACTTTGTGGTCATTTGTGTTGGTTATGGGGTTTGATTTGTCCTGAGTGACCAGTGTTCCACACCTGAAGTCAATGGCTCATTGGTCCCATCTGACCATAAGCTATTTACCCTACATATCCACATTCTGGACCCACCCTCCATTAAGGAAACCATGTTAAAAATGTCTCCAAAGCCAACTTCATTCTTCTTAAGACAGAAGTGCTGAACTTCAGGACACCCATGCAGATGGACAATACTGTTAAGACTACTGAATCCTTCACAATTGCACTTTATAAGCACTTACATGAGTGTATGCATCATCCCAAACAGAACCAAGATGCTATCCTCCAAGAAAAGGAAGCCAATCTGGTGGTGCCCTGCCATAAACAAACTGCACAACAGAAGGAAGAAACTGTTGCAAAAGAGGGTAAAATCCCATGAGTGGAGGAGCTCCCTAGTCAGCCTCAGGAAGAAGCTGCGATCCCTGATAAAATCCTCCAAAGCTAGTTATGAAAACAAAGTCGACACTGATTCTAAAGACAACCACAAAGCACTCTATAGCTATGTCAAGAATCTCAATGGCAATGCTCAGATCTGCTCTGAGTTACAGCACAATGGCACTAAATATACAGACCCAACTGATATTGCCAACGGCCTGGCAGATAGGATCAGTGCTAACTTTACCCTCCCTCTCACCCTCGAAAGAGCACATTTCTATACTGGATGAATGCAAAGTTGCAGTCATCATGGCTGCACAGGTAAAAACCACTCTCCAAAGCCAGAAACACAGCATCCATGGGACCAGATTACATCCCAGGCTGCGTTCTACACGAACCACAGAACAAAGTGGCACCACACCTACATACCATGTTCAATCAAAGCCTCACCTCAGGCTTTGTGCCTGCTGAATGGTGCACAGTGATGGTTATCCCACTACACAAGGGGAAGCCACCACGGACCCCAGGAACTAGCACCCCATTAGCCTGATGAGCCTGGTCTGCAAAGCCATGGAATGTATCATCATGGTACCTATAAACAAAGGCATTGGCAATCTCCAAACTCTGGACCACAACCATTTTGGGTTTGTAAAAGGCAGATCATGTCTCCTAAACCCGATAGACTTCTTTGAAGCAGTCACCAAAGCTGTAGACATGGGTAAGGTGGTTCACACAGCCTATCTAGATCTTGCCACGGCTTTTGACACCATCCCCCACTCTGGAATTATGGATAAACCCACTAAATTAGGTATAAATCCCTATGTCACAAGATGGGATGCCAACTGGCTGACTGACACAACCCACACTGTGAAAGTAGCAGACTCTAAGTCCGACTTTGGACCAGTGACAAGTGGAGTACCACAGGGTTCAGTCCTGGGTCCTGTCCTGTTTGCTATCTACTTCCCTGAAGTACAGGTTAACATGGAAGTTCCCAGATGACTGCAAACTAGGAGCCATAATTGAGACTACTAACAATGTGGACATCCTACAAAAGGGCCTCACTGGGACAGATGCCTGGTGTCAAAGCCATGGCCTCAAGCTCAATACCAAAAAGTGCATTGTCATCCACATTGGTAAAAACACTGCACCCATGAACTACAACATAGGTGGTAGTATACTTAACACCGAAAGTGTGATAAGATACCCTGGGACACAGGTGGACAGTAGACTCTCCTTTGATAATCACATCACCCCAGTAGTCAGGAAATCCTTCTACGGGGCACACCTCATCACAAAAGGTGTCTCATGCAGAATAAAAGAGGTCATTGTTCCCCTCTACTCATCACTCATTAGATCCATTATAGAGCACAATGCCCCTTTTGCTATGTACCTCACAAGATATCTACAACAACTGGAAAGCCTGCAGAAATACATCACAAAGAGGATTAGTGGCCTCAAATACATGCCATACACAGACCGTCTCAAAACACTACAGCTTTACTCTGTTGCATATCCCCTACTCAGAGGTGATCTCTGCCTAACATACAAAGCTATGTCAAACACAGAACTGTTGGACATGCTCCACTTAAAGAAATCCCAATCCCTCCAAGCGTCGGCCCCAAAACCCAGACAGAAATACTAAAGGAGGGGGTGTATCCATTTTCATAAAGGATACCCACACCTCCAGGTTAGTGGCACAGCACGAGGCCTTGGAGACCATGCAAGTGCAACTAACATTGGGCAAAGCTGCTTATCAGATCGCAGCCTGCTATAGATCACATACCTTGTCTCGGGACCCTCAGTCAGTATTCCTGAGAACACTGGGAAATATAAAGGTCCTACCAAACCCTATGATATGAGGAGATTTCAACTTCACAAACATTGACTGGGAGAATTACTCGAGTACAAAGTCCTTTGCCCAATTCTTCCTAGAGTTTATACACACAAACGGCCTGGAACAGCTGGTCACCACACCCACTAGAGGTGACAACATACTGGACCTGATCATCACCAATATGGGGGATCAGTGTTCCACACCAGAGGTAAACCCCTTGCTGGTAATATCAGATCATGAAGTAATCACACTGGACATCCACATCCCGACTCCCCAGTCAATAAAACCACTGTGAAACTTTTCAAAAGCAAACTTCACACTTCTCAAGACCAAAGTGGAAAGTTTCAAAGCCCCCTTGCTACAGGATAATGCTATCCAATCTGCAGAATATTTTACAAGTGCATTCTATGAGCATCTACAGGGATGCATGAATCGAGCCATCCCAATTAAAACCAAGACTCACTCCTCCAAAAAGAAGAAACCAATCTGGTGGTCTTTGCCCATAAATAAACTATACAACAGAAGGAGGAAACTAACACATGATAGAGCAAAATTCCAAAAAGGAAAGGCATCACTGATCATTATTAGCAAGAAACTACGATCGCTCATAAAATAATCCAAGTCCAGTTTCTAAAGAAAAATTGTAAAGGAATCTAAAGATAACCACAAAACCTTCTTTAGCTATATCAAACATTTAGGTGGCAACTCTCAGATATGCTTTCAGCTACTGCAAAATGGCAAAAAATACACTGAACTAACTGACATTGCCAACATCCTGGTGGACAAGTTCAGTGCAAACTTCACCCCCTTCACCCCCCTCACCCCCAAAAGGGCCCGTGTCCATCCCAGAAGAATGCAGAGCCCCAGACTTCATGGACATGCAGGTAAAAACAGCCCTCTCCAAAGCTAAGAACACAGCATCAATGGGACTGTATGGTGTCCCAGGCTGCGTCTTACACGAGCTCCAAAAGGAACTAAGCCCTCACCTACATTCACTGTTCAGACTCAACCTTACCACAGGCTATGTACCCAAAGAATGGAGTACAGCAACAGTCATCCCACTCCACAAAGGTGGTGCCACAACAGAACATGGGAACTATCGCCCTATAAGCCTGACCAGCCTGGTCTGCAAAGCTATGGAGCGAATTATCATGGAACTCATAAACAGAGACATTGGGAACCTCCAGATGCTGGACCCTACCCAATTTGGCTTTGTTAAAGGCAGATCCTGCCTCCTAAACCTAGTTGACTTCTTTGAAACAGTTACCAAGGCCATAGATGAAGGGAAGGTAGTAAACACAGCCTACCTGGACCTCACTAAGGCCATTGACACCATTCCCCACTCTGGCATCATAGACAAGCTTACCAGTTTGAACAGTAACCCCTATGTCACGAGATGGGTGGCCAACTGGTTCATGGATAGAGCACACATGGTCAGAGCTGCAGGTGCCATGTCCGACTCTAAACCAGTCACAAGTGGCATCCCACAGATCTCGATCCTGGGACCCCTCCTGCTCAGTATATACATCTCTGAGGTACAGGCAAGCATGGGAGGACTATGGCTGACCAAGTTCCCAGATGACTGTAAACTGGGGGTCATAATCGACTCTCTGGCTGACACAGACATCCTCCAGAAAGGTCTTACAGAGACAGATACATGGTGTCACAACCATGACCTCAAGCTGAATGGCAAAAAAATGCATAGTCATCCCCTTTGGAAAAAACAAAGTGCCCACAAATTACCACATAGGTGGGAATCCACTAGGTACGGAAAATGTAATTAGGGACCTGGGGACCCAGGTAGATAGTAACCTCTCCTTTGATAATCACATTGGCAAAGTGGTTAGTTATTCCTTCTATGTAGCCCACCTAATCATGAAAGGGTTCACCTCTAGATCAAGAGAGGTCATTGTGCCCCTCTACTCATCACTCATTAGGCCCATAATAGAGTACAATGCCCCATTTGGTATGTATCTTAATTGGCACATGCAACAGCTGGTAAGACCACAGAAGTACTTCACCAAGAGGATCATGGGCCTCAAAGAGATGCCCTGTGCAGCTCAACTAAAGAAACTCCAGCTCTACTCTGTTGCTTATTGCCTGCTCAGATGTGATCTATGCCTGACGTATAAGGCCAGTTCCAACCTGGAATTAATGGACATGCTCCACCTCAAGAAAAACAAATCTCTTAAAGCCACATGCTCCAGTGAATTAAACCTCAGCAAAGCAATAAACAGGATGTGCTGGAGGGATAGATTCCTATCCCAGAGACTTCCCTCACTATGGAATAGAATCCCAGTTGATGTTAGGCAGAGCCCCTTGCAGACTCTCTTCAAGAGGAATCTTGATGAGTGGATGGGAAATTGTAAATTTACCCCTGGGATCACTTCAGTGGCCCTGCTAGACAGAGGCCCAGGAAACTAATTTAAAAGGGAGGCGAAAGCCAACACATTCTGGCTAGGCTTATAAATGCCCATGGGCAGATATCCTAGTACTTACCTATGAACCTACATGCTCTAGGGACCTAAACCTTGTCACCACAATAAACAGAACATGCCGGAGGGATATATTCCTGTCCCACAGACTTCACATACTCCAGAGTAAACTACCTATCTATATCAAACAAAGCTCCTCATTAGCACTCTTCAAGGAAAATCTTGATTATTGGATGGGAAATAGGAAATTCACCCTGAGGATCACTTCTGTGTCTCTGCACAACAGTGGCACAGGAAAATAAATTTATTGGGTGGCAAAGGCCAGGGTAACTTTTTGGCTGGCCTTCTGTAGGCCCCAGGGCCGATAGACTAGTACCTACCTATGAACCTTTGAGCCTTGCCTAAAAAAGGTAATATGGGGACAGCACAAGCCTTGGCCAGTATTCAGAAGCATAGGGGCGACAGGTGCAAACCATCTGTAGTGAAGCAACAAGGCTTGTCTATCATGTCATCACAGGCAGACAGAGACTGGATCCCCTTTGAATGACACCAGAAGCTCAGCCAATTGTTGAAGTTTATCATCTTTATGTTATATTGCATTATCATGTAGGTGAAGGTAAGATGCTACTCAAGGTTTGACCCTGTGTGTGCCAGCATGTGGTGCATCAACCCATATATGATATGGTCATGCCCTATGCATACAATACACTCACAATACACCTAGTATGATAAGCCTGCTGAGGTTAGCAAATGTGAAAAAAACCTTTGTGCAAACTGTCAGCAAGTAATGTCTGTATTGCACGCTGTAACTCCATATTGCTTGCTGAAGTGTAAAGATGTACTTAGTTTGGATTAAGAACACCACACTTGTCAACTGTGTGTGTCTCCCTGGGGAGAAGCAACCTTTCTGGAGACTACTCAAACACCTTAAAAGTGGTATAATCATCTTTGTCAAGTCCGATGATGTCACCATCCTACAAATATACCTGTGGAAAGGTAAAGTCCCAGTAATGTGTATAGCATGTTGTGCAAATGTGTACTGCTGTAGTGTCATAATGTAGTTTGGTAGGGGTTTGAATTCTGCACGTGCCAACTGTGTGTGTGTCTCCTGGGGAAGGAACAACTTTTTTGGAGACTACTCACACACCTTAAAAGTGGTATACTCAGCTTTGTCAAGTCTGATGATGTCACCATCCTACAAATATACCTGTGGAAAAGTAAAATCCCAGTAATGTGTATAGCGCATCATGTAAATGTGTACTGCTGTAATATCATAATGTAGTTAGAGAGGGGTTTGAATCCTGTACTTACCAACTATGTGTGTCTCCCTAGGAAGAAGCAACCTTTTTGGAGACTACTCAAACACCTTAAAAGTGGTATACTCATCTTTGTCAAGTCCGATGATGTCATCATCCTAAAAATATACCTGTGGAAAGGAGCAATCTCAGTAATGTGTACAACGCATTGGGTAAATGCGTACTGCTATAGTATCCTAATGTAATTAGGCAGGGTTTGAATCCTGCACTTGCCAACTATGTGTCTCTTCTCGAGGAGGAGCAACCTTTTTGGAGACTACTCAAACACCTTAAAAGTGGTATACTCATCTTTGTCAAGTCCGATGATGTCACCATCCTACAAATATACCTGTGGAAAAATGAAATCCCAGTAATCTGTATAGCACATCATGTAAATGTGTACTGCTGTCGTATGATAATGTAATTAGGTAGTGGTTTGAATCCTGCACTTGCCAACTGTGTGCGTCTCCCTGGGGAATAGCAACCTTTTTGGAGACTACTCAAACACCTTAAAAGTGGTGTACTCATCTTTGTCAAGTCCGATGATGTCACCATCCTACAAATATACCTGTGGAAAAATAAACTCCCAGTAATGTGCATAGCGGGTCGTGTAAATGCATACTGCTGTCATATCATAATGTAGTTAGGAAAGAGTTGGAATCTCGCACTTGCTGACTGTGTGTCTGTGCTCCAGGTGAGTGACACCATTGGCCAATGTTGAGTGGGTTGTGATTTTATAGTGTATGACATATCACAATGATAACTGTATATGCATTACACATGTAAGGTAGCTGTGGGGCAAATCCATATACATACATGTGACCTCAAGTATTTCATAGGTGGGTACGCTGCTTTCTCCACGAATGCTTGTGTTATCTTTGCCAGAGCGTGCTGGCGCTTTCCAGACCTTAGGTCACTTCTGTATGCTTGTGACAAGCTTTGCCACTGCAGTGATCCCTGGGCTATGGCTTCCGTTTCACATCCACTCATCACGGCTGCTATTGAAGAGTGAGAGTGAGGGTTTATGCTTGAGGTATATTTGAAACCTGCTCCAAAGCAAGCAAAGTCTGGCAAAGATGACTAATCATTATAGGTGTGCAACAACCTCTGTGGATCTGCATGCAAACCCTTTATTGCTTATGTGCTCCACAGAGGGATTTCCAAAACCCTTTGGTAATGTGATTATCAAAGGAGAGATGATTTAACACATGGCTCTATGTATACATTAGTACCTGTTCCACATTTTGGGGGCTACTACCTATGTGGTACTCTGGGGATACTTTGTTTTCTAAAAGTGGATAACTATGCTTTCTTAGGCTTATAGCTTTACAGCATGAGTTTGACACCAGATATCTATCTGTATGATACCCTCTTGGAGAATGTGTGTGTCATCTAGAGAATAAAGTATAGCCCACAGTATGCATTTTCATCAAACATGGGCAGACATATCCCTACTGTGTTTGCTTGTACCTAAGAAAGCTATATGCCAAACAGGAGTGGTCAAAGGACTGAGTGCAGGTGAATACCACTTGTTACCGGCATAGAATAGTACATGGAGGCTGCAAATGTTACTGTGTGTCCTATATCTGTGCATCAGTTGTCAAGCCATCATCTAACAATTGTTTATGGTCAGTCTGTTGAGGTTATGTCTAATACCAGTATGTGGGATGGGTATGATTTGCTGGTGAGCTATAGCTTGGCTGTGTTGACCTCCCCTCCCTCACCTATAGCCTTGTTGACTGGCTTGAAGTCTACTAGGTGTAGGAGCCATGATCTGGCCCTTAGAGAACCTAAGTGGGTATGGTGCAGTGCTTGCAGGTTCATAATGTCTCTGTTAATGAGTTCCATAATGCTGTGCTCCATAGCCTTCCAGATAACATTGGTCTGGCTTATAGGGTGAGAGTTTCCAGGACCTGTTGTAGTTTAGTTCTACCCTTAATCAATTTATGTTAACATTTGCACTGGGTGTGACGAGGGTGGACAGGTTTAAGAATAAGTATATTAGAGGGTCCGGCCAGATTTGAAGGTTAGTAGACCATGCCAGATAGGCAGGATTAAGTTGGTTTGTACATGTGCTGAGGAGATGCAAAGTATATTGTGGAATAGATGCTAAGGATGAAGCCGCCAGGTAACAGGAAAAGAGGAATGCCTAAGATGAGGTTTATGGCTGTGGTGAGAGAGGACATGCAGGTTGATGGTGTGACCGTGCAAGATGCAGAGGGCAGGAAGACATGGAACCAGATGACGTACTGTGGTGACCCCTAATGGGAGCATCTGAAAGGAGAAGAAGAATTTGTAGCTCAACCCTTGTGGACTGTGAACACCATTACCGTACGTCATTCCACATGTATGTAACCTGTATAGAGGCTCCATCTGGACAGAGCATTTAGGTGAGTGGTGACTTCATATGTCAGCTTGTGTATGACACAGCCAGGGACACTGTCCAGTACCATTGCCACTGTGGTGTGGACCTTGTTAAAGAGATGTTTTAACTAGAGTGTCTGTGAATCATCAGGTATTACGTTCTGCAGGTCTGGAAATGTGGCCCTTGTATAGCGACAGGGTGGTGAAAACCACATTCAAACTGTCTGATAAGGAATTTGTAATGTCAGTCAGATAAGTGTACTTTGTGACCATTTACATTAACTGTGACCCAATCTGAGATTTCCCCTGTAGATTATGAACAAAAGTAAAGACAGCTTTAGTGTTGTCTTTGGAATCATTGCCATTTTGTATTTTGAAGCTTGCCTTGTATGTTTATTGAGGGATTGAATTTTCCAAATGATACTGACCAGAGAGGTTATCCCTTCTTGGTATGTAACTCTTTTTTGGTATAACATCACACCTTTTATTATATATTTAGTTTCTGGCTGGGGTCCATGAGACTAATGCACTTTTACTGTATATGTGAGAATTTCTTGTGTTTGTGATAGCACACTTGTGGAAACAATACAACATTGCTAATTACAGCTTTAATGCATCATGCCTGCTCAGCTAAACCTTCAAGGATATCATTACACTTTACTGCTGACAACATTCTACACATTCAGCCATTGCTATACTTTATCAAAGTCATCCTGTGCATCAGCACCATGTTAGCCTGTTCCTGCATCAATGTTACAGATGACAGGAGGTGGCACAGGTTTTATCATATGCACAGGGTTTGTTGTTGGTTTGCCAGATGCCTACACTGAGCCATACAATCGACATGTGTGTGTGAGTGTGTGTGTGAAGGCCATGAGTACTGTTATGGGCCAATGTTGATGTAATGTGTGCGGGTATGTGTTTGCCCTAGGTTTCTGGTTTATGTGTGTGTGTCTGCATGCACACAGTTCCACCATGTGGCTGCCATATACGGGGATTTGTGGGAAAACTACAGACTGTACCTGGCAGGCTTTACAGATCACCGTCTCTGGCCATGGATACGGAACCTGTGCCTTGCAGGGGTGCTACAGACAGTATCAGGTACTAATCCAGACTGGGTACTATCCTCAGAGGTTGACATATGTCCACTGGATCCAGGTCCCTGCTGGGACTGGCCAGAGCCACGTGCACGTGGTCTTCTAGGACGGTCTATGGACAGCCCCCCCAACATTGCTGGGGATGGTACTGGCACTACGGGAGCAGCTGTGACTTGCTGGATGTCCACGGCGACCTCCAGCTCCTGATGTTGCTGGCATATGTCCACATCAACGTCTCAACCATCCCGCACTGTCCTGACACATGAACATGACATTGTGTAGGACATCCAGTGTCTCACCCCAACGTCTATTAGTGACCTCAGTGTAATTACGTATGGCACCTGCTAGGTCACGAATACTGTCATTTACAAAGGTGTTATGAGCCCTCTGTGCCCTTAGTCCCTGTCTGGTGTACATCTCCATTCATGCCTGTGCCTCCATGACAGCCTGGAACATGCGTGTTATTGAAAGAGTTGTGGCACGTCTGCCAGGGGCATGATGACCAGCAGTGCTTTGACGAGAACACCTGGGCATCTGCCTATGTGGTACCATTCCAGACATCTGGCTATGGCTGCTGTGTCCTGATACATGTGCCATAGATACCACACTGTCCTGGCCAGTGCCAACCGTACAATGTCCCTCAGTTAAGGGCAATGGTGATGATGGATGTACAGGCAGTATGACTGTGTGCATGGATGGGGTGGAGACTTGTGTGCTGTCAATTGGTGGCCCAACAACAGACCCTGACAGACCTGCCTGTGCCTCAACACACCTATCCTCATAATCACTGTCTGTCTCAGTGACATCAGGTTCCCTACTGTACTGAACCAGCCCCACCTCAGCACCTGTGAGAGGAAAACAGGAAACACACTAAGACCTGAACATGATGTCAGACCACATGCACACATGTGCACATACACATGCACACACGTACACATGCACAAATGCACATGCACACATGCACACATGCACACACGCAAACGTGCATACACACAAATACACTCCTCCCTAAAGCAGACACACACACACACACACACACACACACACACACACAAAACACTAGCAATCTTAGAACATACACAATAGCAGGTGATGGTGGGGTGCAGTATCACAAGCAAAACAGTCATATCACACATGTCAGTATGCAGTACATGTGTTGTTCAACAGCATGCAGTGCAAGTGTAGACAGTCCTTGTTACTAACACTATACATGGCTTTGATACATGTGTTTTATTATTAGGTGATTGGCCTCCCCCTGGAATGCAATGCATACATGGACACAACATTGCTGTGCAAGTATTCAAAACTCTGTAATGTACTGTGCACCATAACTCACAGGTCTACATACCATGGCTGGATGTGTATCTGTGCGTCAGATAGGTATCCAATTCTGATTACAGCCTCTGTGTCTTTAGCAAATAATTGTGGACACAGTTTTAGCACATGCATGATGAGTATTCACACAACATCATCAGTGGTGCATGTATAATAGATGGAATACCATTCATCCACATACCCAATGCACAGTAGTTATGGTGAGTGTAGATCATATTGTGGACATGCCAGTATCATCCATGACATGGCATGTAAAACACAACTGCATATTTAAACATCACACATACCCAATGTGTGTCATATGACCTAGCCACTCAATAGCATCACAAGACATATATGTGTCAGTTGTGCAAATGGTGATTGGTATGCATATTGTTTAGAGGTGCATATGTTTGCACACACACAACATTGAGGTGTATACCAATGAAAGCTATGTGTAGTACTGTGGTTACAATAACTGGATGGGGTATAGTACCATAGGCCATCATCATGAAGCATCATGTGGTCACTCAAGGCTACAAATGTTTCTCAAACCAGCACTAATCATGCTGTACCAGAACTGTATTACCTTGGCTACATTCACCATTTCACAACCAGTTATTACATGAGTTTGTAAGGAGGTCAATAAGGAGCATTCCCTGACATGAATGTGTAGTGTGTTGCAGAGTGTTTAAATGCCCCATGATAGGCCTCTACCTCTCAGGTATATTATGTGCAATGTGTAGATGAGATTTTGGATACTGGAGTGTGTTTTAGAGAGGGTTTGTGAATCATTTATGTGTAGCATGTTAAAATGCTCTGTGTATGACATAGTTGTGCATGTTATGTGCATGTTGAGTATCAACTTTGCCTATCCAATGTTCACTACAGTGTAGCCACATTTGTTTGAGATGATCTGGGTATTGCATGTGTTTGAGGCAGCTAATCACATTAGTGGGATGTGCGTGGTCTTACACCAAACATGCACAGCATGCATTATGGGTAAGTGTGTTACATGTGTACATGGCCTACACCTTAACTATGACATGCACTTTTTATTTACAATAATAAATGTAGAACACACTCACCAGCATCTGTCCGCTGCCTTGATGTCACCCCATAGGGACCTACATAGAGATGAGACAGTTTGTCAGTGGCCACAACTGTAGCATTTCTACTGTGTGTTTGCAATCTTACAGTAGAACAACAGTTTACATTTACAGGCCTACAGATTATGTTCCAAATGATCAGTATTGCACAACAACAGGCTCAACATCTTCTAACTACACACTCCACATCTCACATATGCATGAACTACCAATACAGATAACAGTAGTTTACAGATATGCCATGTTACCTGCATGCTCCATGTGTGCTTGCTGGGTGGCACCAGCCTTCAACATGGTGTATGTCTGCTGCTGTTGTTGTTGGGCAGGTGCCACCAGGCTCAGGAGCAGCTTCTCCACTCTGGTGAGGGGGGATGGATATTAACACCACCTCCTGTTGCAAGCTGTTGTCTCCGCACATCAGAAGCATGCTGACGGACATGTCTGAGTAGATCACTGCAGTGGTGGTGTACCTGCTCATATGTCCGGTTATGCAGGCCTACCTCATTGACCCTCCGGACAACATCTTGCCACATTGCAGTACGCTCCTGCTGGTTCTGGCTGGTTTGTGAGAACGTTAGACTGTAGTGCTGAATCATACAGCTAGTAATGATCTCATCTTCAGCACTACTATAGCTGGGATTTCTGTGATGTGCCATGATCCCTGGAAAACATAAAGAAAAAATATGTCTGAGCAAGTCATATGGCACATTTAACATTATACAGTACAGATATCACTGAACTGCCATATATAGCAACCTATTAGCTAACTGAGAGTGAAACACTTTAACTACCACTTATCACTGCTCACCCCACAACTGCTTGAAAGTGCCTGGCTCACTATCTAATGAACCATGTTCTGCACAGCAACAAAATAAAATCACTATATAAGACTATACAAGAGTACCTGGCACAGCGTATGCAACACAATGCACCACCTAGCCACAGCAGATATACATCAAGCTGATGTGTAAAGAAATATGCCATCCATCACAATGAGTGTAAGATCCAGTAAATGTATTACTATTATACCACACAACTTGTTAATGGCAAACCCGTGGCCAAAATATGTGCACAATTGGGAATATAGGTTGCATACTGCTGTAGTCCACTATAAATGTTGCTAGATACGTAGTTATATGTTTTACCACACATATGACAGAGGGCATGTTACAGACATAGCCACACACACATCAGACATAATTACAGGACACAAAGGTATGGCAACCCAGATAAGCTTTACTTGTATACAGTAATGTGTGTCAGTACTTACAAAATATTAATCTTGGGGAATGTAATCTGTGATGAATACAGGAACCACACAAAACAGTGGATGCAAGCAATGTGGACATACACCATACTTTGCTGTACAGGCCC
Source organism: Protopterus annectens (assembly GCF_019279795.1). Lineage (NCBI taxonomy): Eukaryota > Metazoa > Chordata > Ceratodontiformes > Protopteridae > Protopterus > Protopterus annectens. The sequence goes on from NC_056730.1 coordinate 472,945,145, forward strand.
AGAGCTTCAAGTAGTACTACAGTACACAGAGGATTTGGATTCAACATCAGTACCAGTCAATAATCATAGATGTAGTCTTTAGCCTCCAATGACACACCTCAGTTAAAACCAAGGGACTTAATCACACTGTATGCCATAGCACTTTTTCTGCCTAGCAACAGAATACACAGCTTTTGCTGGGATCAATGCAAGGACACATAATACCATGACATAAACAGTTTCCCACTAAGCTATCCCACAATTACATATCTTTGACGTATTCACAAACACATTGACCACCACAGTCAGACAACAGTACAGAGAATCTATTGCAACAAAGGCATGTATGAGTATATATGACTCTCTCTCTCTCTCTCTTTATATATACATATATATATATATATATATATATATATATATATATATATATATATATATATATATATATATACATATACACATCCATTGGTGTACATATACATATATATGTAGGAAAATATACATTTCAGCTTTTATAGTGGGAATATCAATTATACAAAGGATGTGAGGTGTACAGTAATGTAATAATATTGCACAGTCTTGTGATAAATGCATTGAAAGTGTTCACAGCCCAGGTAGCTTTAGCAGGCCTTACTGGCTTCAACATTGCAAACTGAACAAACCACCCACACTGTTTAACCACCACATGTCATATACCAGCACTGTATGCTGTCTTTTTCGTCACACACTTAAACCTACATACAAATATGCACGTACTAACCTTCACCAACATATATATTTCCACCCTTCACAAACAGTTGCAATATGTCCCCTGCTCTATGCACATATACAGATGTGAATATATATGACACATATATATTTCTCAGTATGTGTGTGGCATACACACACAAGGTTCACACTGCTGTAAGTCCCTGGGCCTCACAGCTGAACTTCTGAGCCTTGCTGCAATACAAATAGGTGTCACATGTGAACACACACTAACATTAGAGGGGGTATATATAGCTGCTAATGCTAGATAAGCATACTAGACTGCTACAGCAGTTGCAATGCTAAGCTACACTTTAATATGACTATCATGCATGTGTTGCTCTGTCACACCCAAGTTTATATAATGGCAGCACTAATCCCCCTAACAGCCATTGGCCCCACTACTATACAGAACACAGATAACATGGATCAGATTTTTGACGTTTAATGATGAGCTACACATTTCACAGGTATGTCCCACTGCCCACAGGTACACACTGTATTGTCCATAGCAGTAGTTAAGCAGGACGTCTGTGCATAGAGAAGTACTGCTGCCACATATGAATGGTTCACATTATGTAGACTACTCTTCCAAAACATCTTCTACATGCCAGTAAATACATATGTGTCCCATACCTTTCCTTTGTATGATTTGGTATTATTTATTTTTCTTTTTCCTTTCTCTGTCTCTCTCTTTCTCTCTCTCTGTCAGTCTCTGCAATAGAGTGATTGAGTTTGTTGGCAGTGATTGCAGCCTGCTTTTATAGGTATTTGCGCATGAGCATGTGATGGCCTCTGCACCAATTAGTGGCCACCATTTGCTAACTGCATGCAGCCTGCTGTGTAGTAATTGCAGTAATTACTGTCATAGCAACCCAGAACTATAAATTGCTAACTCAGATAGGCGTGGCCCTTTCAGCTTTCCAAGATGGAGATCATCCTTGTTTGCTGTGGACATCATTGTTTAAGACAGAAGGTCGGTATAGTTCTTATATCAGAAGCCAGGGGTGTAGCCAGAGATTTACATTTTGTACTCAGACCTAAATGTTGCTGCTTCCAGTACACACTTGTCAGTGTAGAAATGTACTCACTCCTCAAAATGCTAACACAAGATACATGGGAGGGTGTACTTTCTTTTCAAATTTTACAATTAACTGCCATACAAGGCTAGTTATTGAGATGTATTCCTTTGGCACAAGAATTGTTTAAGAACTGCTATACTGTGAATATTCATTTACTCAGTTCTAAACAGTTTGTGCTTTTTTAGTGTTGACATTAGCACAAGCTGCTCAAGAAAACTGGACACATTTCAGTACTGTGAGTATGCTTACCTACATCCTTGGTAGACCCTGCACACACAGGTATATTCTACATTTGGGTAGGGGGTGCAGAAGTACAGAAAGCGTACGTATTATTGTGTGAATTTTATCTTGCTGGACTTACAGGGTTGCTGTCTACATGTTAATTTATCAAGGCAAGTAGTCTGCCTGCGTAACTCTCAACTGTGGACCTATCCACATGGCAGCCAGAGATTAGCCTGTTATTCTTTGTCTGTGCACCACACAGGTCTTTCCAGCAATAGAGCAATGGCATTGTTACAGTTGGTTGCTACCAGTACATGGCTACATCCTTTTGTATTTCAGTGCTGTATTCCTACATAAGGGTATGCTTCTGGAACTCCTTTCAAAGCTATTTGTACAGTGTGTAACAGCAGAAAGGTTGCTATGTCTCTGTGTTTCTGCCTCTGCCAGACCTCTCAAACACTCAGGTACATATCTGAACAGACTTAGGGAAAAGTAGAGAAAAAGTCAGGGACACCTTTAAAATATTAGTGCCATTAAGTTGAGACTTTGAGAGAACCAGAGCATATGGATTAATATACCTTTTCTGAAGTAAAAGAAGTGTCTAACTCTTAATTATTGTCATTACTCATTACGCGTAATTCACCACCTTTCTGGCCAAAGTCAGTAGTTTCCAGAGGGATTCAGAGGGACAGAGCTATATTTTTTTCAAAATCAGGGACATCCCTGAAAATTAGGGACAGTTGGGAGGTATGGCCCCTGCCCTAAACAGATATGCCAGTGTTTGTCCTGCTGTGATACTGTGTGGGGTTTGTAAAGTGATGGTGTAACATTATTTACTGTTAGAATGGCTGCTTCTCTTATCACAGTCATGTAATGTAATCCCACAACAACTGTTAGTAAAGATCCACAGAACAAGTTGTGTCATATGACATTCCTAATTTTCCTTTACATTCACTCATTCTGATACATTATATATTTATTTCTGCACCAACTTGTTGCATATCTACCATGGCTTAGTGGTATTTCATGCAGTGTAGTGTGTACAAGGTCCCGGGTTCGAGACTGACAGAGGTGTTTTATTTTACTGCTGAGCAGAACAAGGGCCCTCACATACAGGATGACTAAGGCACTTTTAAGCAGTTATAAGCGGGTTTGCGTGGGTTTGCATGATGCTTAGCAATGCTTAGCTAAGCACAAACAAGTGCACACTCGCGCAAACCCGCTAACTACTGCTTAATAGTGCTTACTCCCGCTAAACCCTGCGCTCATTTCTTTGAAAGAAAATAAAATGGGGAGATAGGAAAGTGGTGAAAAAGGGGCACAAAAAGGGAAAGACAGTAGGGAAAATAGCTTGGGATGTGCAGGACGGGTGTAGGGAAGGTCCATAGCTGCCCATTTCTTTAACAGCAAGAGCTGTGCATATGGAATAAATTTGGAAGTACATATGAAACCTTCAACCTCTGAGAAAGGGGTGAGGAGAACAAAGTATGTTGTAATGCCAATTAAATTACATTTTGTGTGTCCAGGGGACATGTGTGCAAAATGGGCAGCTATGTATGGGGCGTAATTATTTTTTTTGGGAGCAGATTGCCCTTTTTTATTTTTTTCAGGTGAGAGTGGAATGTGGGGTAGGGGAAGTAGGTATGGTTGGGAAGGTAAACAGACAAGACAAACAAGATGCATACAGGGGTGGAATATGCTACATGTGGTGGGTGAACACCATTGACGGGGAGGGATGTTTGGAAATCGCAAGCCCATGAGCCCACAGATGGCAACAGTGGAACTGAGATCCCCACCCATGGGCAGTCACCACTGCACCTTCACATCCCAGAGGGTGGCTGTGCTGGGGGCTGTGTAGGAGGGGCAGGCTGACCTGGGAGTTGTGCCACTCGTGCCTCAAGCTAGCATAGAGGTTCTGCAACAGAACGCTTGATCTCTCTATGCACCACAGCCCGGGCCGTTCGAAGGGTGATAGGTGGCCCTCCTCCACCCATGCTTGCACGGGGAGCCGAGCCCCATCCCCTGCAGTGCTTCCACCCAAAGGTGGCACAGGGCCAATGGAGGAGGAGGTCCCAGGCTGGGCACCAGACCTGTTGGCGCCAGGTGCCATGGCCAGCTGAGGTGGGACAGGTGGGTCCGCTGGGACCGGCCTTCCCATATGAACTATGTTTTGGAGAATTTAATAAAGATATGGGTTAGTAACAGTCAACTTCATTCCCAGTTAGTTATAACATCATGCAGAAGTACTCCCATTAACCCAACACACCAGCGTTTCAACAGTTTAAAAGCAAGCATAACACATGCATATATAGAACAATAGTGGACATTACAACAGCATGCAGGTTTAATTGATGGCAACAGGCCACCAATATTGTGGTATTTGAACAGGGCACATGCATAGAAATGAATGCAAATATTTATAAACCAATAGGACATATGTCCCAACAAATGTTTTGAAATTAGACATACCCATTGAGGTGTGGAATTGCATTTTTTATGCACATGCAGTAGGATGGAAAAGATAACTCAATTAACAACTTATATATCCTTCTATTTTACACTACATTCCTATTAACTGCAGTTATATGTCCCTTACATGTATTATTACACTACCCAATGTCCTTCTATTGTGCAATTGGATTTTGCTAGATCATTACATACAAACTGTCCAGGATGCAGATGTTAATGCTACATATTTTGAGAGTTGCTCACACACACTACTGCTGTGATGGTACACTGACAGCTCTACTTTCATATAATTATCTAGATATGTTCAGGTGAAATTATCAGTTATATGTTAACAGCTCTCTACATTTCTGGCAGCACACTGACCTTTCTGGGGAACACAACACCAAGCTACTCATGTGCCACATTAACCTGTACATGCTGGGCATGAACCAACAGTTAAGGGCTGTAAATATGCATAAAAGCTACTGGCACTCTCTTCATCCACTTTATATGGGCCTACCCAAGTGTGGGTTAACTAACACTGCTTAATACAACAGTACTATTTCTAAAAT
>NC_056730.1:472955194-472965194 GCF_019279795.1 Protopterus annectens
GGAAGCCTTCTAGCTTATCAGTGGGAGTGGTAAGCATTAGGTAACCTGTCTACCACATAGGGAGTGGTTCTGGCCCAGAATTTGTAGTTATTGGCCGTTTGGGTAGTCTTCCATCTCTCTCAACTTTCTAATTTGAAGGCCTGCATTTGCACTTGTTTCTGTCCTGTAACTCTTGGGCCCATTTCATTTGCTCACTCAAAAAAAAAAAAAAAATTTATCTGCTTTTACTGTATTTGTGTTTCTTCTAACTTTATTTTGCGTCATCTTAAAAGTACTCAATTGTATTTATTACTGCTTGGTGTAACTCATTCTAAGCCTTTTAGTTTAAGCACTTGGGTTTCAGACCAGTTGTTTTACATTAAGAAGGTTTGTAGTCTGCACTGTCGTGGCAGAACAGGTAGCTTGCATCCTTCTAAGTTGGGAACTGCTGATTGGGGGCTCAGTGTCTGTTATTCTAAAAGTGTATTAATTCTGGTTTAAGCACTTGGGCTTCAGGCCAGTTATTTTACATTAAGAGGGCTCGTGGTCTGCACTTACTGAAATTGGTACACCTTGTTTACTGTAGCATAGACTAGATCCAGGCCTGCTGAATCTAGCTTTGTTTGTATAACTTGAGCACTAATCCAGGCATTCTTTAAAGTATTCAATTGTATTTATTACTGCTTGGTAGTAACTTGATTAAAGTGTAGCTATCATTCTAAGTCTTTTGGATTAAGCACTTGGGCTTCAGACCAGTTGTTTTACATTAGGAAGGTTTGTGGCCTGCACTGTGGTGGCAAGACAGGTAGCTTACATCCTTCTAAGTTGAGAACTGCTGATTGAGGGCTCAGCGTCTGTTATTCTAAAAGTGTATTAGTTCTGGTTTAAGCACTTGGGCTTCAGACCAGTTATTTTACATTAAGAAGGTTCGTGGTCTGCACTCTTGTGGGAGGAGAGGCTGGACTCTGCCCTTCTGAGCTGGGAATTTCTGGTTAAAGTATTATAGTGCCTGCATATTTGAACTGTTTCTTACTGAAATTGGTGAACTTTGCTTTAGAATAGACTAGATCCAGGCCTGCTGAATCTAGCTTTGTTTGTATGCTTGTTGTTTGTTTGCTTGTTATTTCCCTGAAATGCTAATTCCACCTAAAACACGGCTTTTCAGCGCTTCTGTGGATCCCTAGTGATATCTGCATTGCTTACTGTACTTATTTCCTTGTTTCACTTGAAAGAAAGTTACTGTTTGTCATTTTTGCATTTAAGTTACCTGTAACACATTGCATTTAAGTTACCTGGCACTTGCTCACTAAAGCAATTATATAAGTCAGCACTAAAAATTAAAAGCACTACACCCTCACAAACTCCCCTTGAGTACCTTGTTCCCCATTGGCCCTTTTTTCAATTATAAAGGAATTCCCAATACTATTCTAGCATGTCCAAAGGTCAGTTGTCAATCTCCTCTCTGGTCCAGCTGGTGAATCTGGGAATCTTGAGGCAATGTTACAACTGCCTCATGTACACAGACAACCCTCTCCTCTTCCCAACAAATTCCAACACATGTGAGAGATGCAACCTTATAGCCAAACTGGAGGCTAAGCTCTCTCAACTCAGTACTGGCGTAACCAGTCAGGAGGAGAAGGAAACCACACTCACTACAATTACAGTCTCACATAGACCTACCACGACAGCAAACACATAAACACACAAAACCATACTCGGAGGCTCTAAATAAAAATCTGCCTAAGCAGCAGAGACCTCCAAAGCAGACACCTAAGCAACGCTACCCCAAAACAAAACACATGCAACACATAGCTCACAAAGCCAGTGTGCCGAACAGTCACAGCCCTTAAGGCTAAACAACACACCTGATACACTTGTAATAAGTGACTCTATCGTCAGGCACACTGACGTCCCGCTCACCAGGCTGAACTAGGAGAAAGTCATGGTGAGCTGCCTGTCGGGAGTTAGGATGCGCCACATAACACAAGCACTCAGGTCACTCCAAGGCAAGTACAAATATGACTCAGTCATTGTCCATGCTGGTGTGAATGACCTGAGACGTACCTCCCTGGACTACATGAAAAGAGACATAGAGGAGCTCTCTGAGCATGTAGTCCAGGCCGGTATGACCCTGACCTTGAGTAGCATCTTATCCTCACCAAAGATTATGCCACAATATGAAGACAAGATGATCAATTTCAACAATTGGCTTAAGTATTGGTGTCATTCAAAGGGGATCCAATGCCTGTCAGCCTGGGATGACATGCTCGACAAGCCATGATGCTTCGCTAGGGATGGCTTGCACCTGTCATCCCTGGGCTTTCGGATATTGGCAAAGGCTCTTAGTACCCCCATAGTGCCTTTTTTAGGCAAGGCTCAAAAGACAAACCCACCTCCATAGGTATCACAAGGGATAAGAAACTAAGAGTAATGCTACTCAACGCCAGAAGTCTAAACCTCAAGATGCATGCACTCAAAACTCTCCTTAGCATGGAGAACATCGATATCTGTGCAGTAACAGAAACCTGGTTCAAGGCTCCCGAGAGCACCCCACCACTAACAGGTTATACCTCATACCATGCTTTTCGGCCCCAAAACTTGGACCGAACCACAAAAGGAGGGGGAGTATCAATATTTGTCAAAGATGCCCACACCTCCAGGTTGGTGGCACAGCACGAAGCATCAGAGACTGTCCATGTGCAACTAACAGTGGGTAAAACTGCCTTCCGGTTTATAGCCTGCTACAGACCACCCTCCCAAACCCAGGAACCCCACTCGGCCTTCCTGAGAACACTGGAAAATATGAAGGTCTCTCCAAACACCATTACATTGGGTGACTTCAACTACCCAAACATAGACTGGGAGCATTACTCTAGCTCTAACACCCTAGCTCAAAGGTTCCTAGAATTTATAAACTCAAATGCTATGGAACAACTTGTTACCACTCCCACAAGAAGGGAAAACATACTGGACCTGATCATCACCAACATGGGGACTCTATGCTCCAGACCAGAAGTGTATCCCTCACTGGTAAGATCAGACCATAAACTAATCTCACTAGATATTCACATCCCGACCCCACCCCCTGCCCAGAAAACCACAGTGAAAAACTTCCTCTAAAGCAAATTTCACACTCCTCAAAACTGAGGTGGAATCCTTCAAAGCCCCCAGGCCTGTGGAAAATATGACGCAGACTGCAGAATCCTTTATAAACGCATTCTATGAACACCTTCAGGAATGCATGGATCATGCAATCCCACATAAAACCAAGACCCAATCCTCTAAAGGCAGACATCCTGTCTGGTGGACCCCAGCCATAAACAAACTATACAATAGAAGGAGGAAGCTACTACATGATAGAGCAAAATCCCAAAAAGGGAAGGCATCTCTGATCATTATTAGCAAAAAAACTACGGGCACTCATAAAATTGTCTAAGGCCAGCTTTGAGAGAAAAATTGCACAGGACACTAAGGATAATCACAAGGCTTTCTTTAGTTATGTTAGGAACCTGAGTGGGAATTCCCAGATATGCTCAGAATTAGTCCAAAATGACAAAAAATACACCGAACCCACAGACATTGCCAACATCCTAGCTGACAGGTTCAGCGCAAACTCCCCCCCCCCACCAAAAGGGCAAATATCTATTGCAGCAGAGTGCTGCCCCCCTGACATCTCAGATGCTCAGGTAAGAGCCGCCCTCTCCAAAGCAAAAAACACAGCATCAATGGGACCAGACGGTGTCCCAGGCTGCGCCCTACATGAACTCCAAGAAGAGCTAAACCCAAACATAAAACTACTGTTCAATCTCAGCCTTACTACAGGATATGTACCCAAAGAGTGGCATACAGCAACAGTGGTCCCTCTCCACAAAGGTGGTGCCTCAACGGATCCTGGAAACTATCGCCCCATAAGCCTGACTAGCTTGGTCTGCAAAGCTATGGAAAGAATCATCATGGACCTCATAAATAAAGATATTGGGGACCTACAGACACTGGATCCTACCCAGTTTGGCTTTGTTAAGGGCAGATCCTGCCTCTTACACCTGGTTGATTTCTTTGAAACAGTCACCAAGGCCATTGATGAGGGGAAGGTGGTCCACGCAGCCTACCTGGACCTCGCAAAAGCCTTCGATACAATACCCCACTCAGGCATTATAGATAAGCTCACCAGCTTAAATATAAACCCCTATGTCACTAGATGGGTGGCAAACTGGCTCAAGGACAGAACCCACATGGTTAGAATTGCTAGAGCCATGTCAGACTCCAAACCAGTTCCAAGGGGCATCCCACAAGGCTCAGTCCTGGGACCTCTCTTGTTCGGTATATATTTCTTGGAGGTACAGGCCAACACGGAAGGACTGTGGCTGACCAAGTTCGCAGATGACTGAACACTGGGCACCATAATCGACTCTCCAGCCGACATAAGCATCCTCCAAAAGGGCCTCATAGAAACAGACAACTGGTGCCAGAGCCATGGCCTCAAGCTAAATGCCAAAAAGTGTATAGTCATCCCCTTTGGCAAAAACAAAGTGCCCACAAATTACCACATAGGTGGTAATCCATTAAGTACAGAAGAAGTAATTAGGGACCTGGGGACCCAAGTTGATAACAATCTTTCATTTGACAACCATGTGGCCAAAGTGGTTAGAAAAACATTTTATATAGCCCACCTAATCATGAAGGGATTCACATCTAGATCAGGGGAGGTCATCGTGCCTCTTTACTCATCCCTCATCGGGCCCATAATTGAGTACAATGCCCCTTTTGGGATGTACCTTACCAGACACCTGCAGCAACTGGAAAGACCCCAAAAGTACCTCACCAAGAGGATCAAAGGGCTCAAACAGATGCCATATGCTGCCTGGTTAAAGAAACTCCAGCTCTACTCAGTGGCATACCGCTTGCTCAGAGGCGATCTGTGCCTGACGTATAAAGCCATGTCCAACCCGGAATTAATGGGCATGCTGCACCTCAGAAAATCCAAATCCCATCAAGCTACGCGCTCGAGAGACTTGAACCTCAGCACTGAAATAAATAGGACATGCTGGAGGGACAGATTCATAACCCAAAGGCTCCCTTCACTCTGGAATAAAATCGCAGTCCAGGTTAGGCAGAGTCCCTCATTGACTCTCTTCAAGAGGAATCTTGAGTGGATGGGAGATCGTAGGTTTACCCCGGGTATCACTTCTGTGTCACTGTTAGACAGAGGCACAGTTTTCTAACCTTGAAAAAGGGCATAGCAAAATTAATTTAAAATGGGTGGAGAAAGCCAAACACACTCTGGCTAGGCTTATAAATGTAAACGTAAAATCAGTCCCCTGCAAGGAGAAAGCTGCACGGCCAAAACAAGGTTCCAAGAAGAAAAATACAAGCCAGCAACTGAATGGCTGTGAAAAAGTAATTTATTTTAAGTTACACATTCATGTTCAACAGACTGCAAAATCAGTCTGTTGAACATGAATGTGTAACTTAAAATAAATTACTTTTTCACAGCCATTCAGTTGCTGGCTTGTATTTTTCTTCTAGGCTTATAAATGCCCTAGGGCAGATAGCCTAGTATGAACCTATGAACCTATAAAAATCACAGAATCAACTGAGTGACACTAAAGGCATGTTTATGTGTAATAACTGTGTTATTTGCCCTCTTATTTTCATAGGGTTGCATTATTACTTTCAACACTGTGACATTAAGGTCAAATTCAATAATCATTTTAACTGCCGTTCATCTTTTGTAGTCTACGCTGCAGTTTGTGTGGGGAAAACTATTAGGAAACTTTCAGACAGGGTAAAAGAGCATTTAGCAGCCATCAGGGCACAAGACAACAACAATGCTTTAGGCAGACACAGTGCAATTTGTGTTTCATTTACTAAATTCAAGTTTTTTATTCTTGAACAAGTGAACCAGTTCTTTGGGGGCTGTGAAACACTGCTTGAACAGAAAGAACTAAGGTGGCAATTGTTGCTAAATGCTGAAATGGCCCCAGGGCTGAATGAAAACTTAAATGTTAAATGTGCTTTGAAGTGGTTTGGCTAGCAGCCCAGCCACACCTTTCCTGTCCTAGTAGTTTTATTGTGTACTAGTAACTTGAGATTCACTATAATTGGTCCTATACTCAACAGCATTGTTTACATTAACCTTGATTATTTTTTAGTGGTGTGCAATGTATTTAAACACTTTTTCTCTTTTTTGAAGATTATTATAAGTTCTGAAGAAGTTCGATGTAACAATAAACGAACGAAAGCGCTTAGCAACAGTTTCGGCTTCGTATGGTTTCTTCACATTTTTGTTTTGAGTTACAGAAGTTTTTGATTTATATATATATATATATATATATATATATATATATATATATACATATATGCATATATATATATATATATATATATATATATATATATATATATATATATATATATATACATACACACACACACACACACACACACACATATATATATATATATATACATACATACATATACATATATATATATATATATATATATATATATATATATATATATATATATAGATATATATATATATATATATATATATGTATATATGTACATACATATATATATATATATATATATTTTATATATATACATATACATATATATATATATATATATATATATATATACGTGTGTGTATATATAGACACACACACACACACACACACACACACACACACACACACACACACACATACATATATATATATATATATATATATATATATATATATATATATAGATTCATAGGTTGGTACTGGGCTATCTGCCCAAAGGCATATATTAGCCCAGCCATGTTGTGAAGTATTCACCACCCCTTTAGTAGTTACCTAGACTGAGTTGGGAGGGTTGCCTAATGGTTAAGGTATTTGCCTTACAAACACAAGGTGCAGGGTTTGAGCCTCACAAGGGATAATTGGCTAGGCTTAAAATAGCTCGCAAGGGCAGTTAGTCTAATACTAATCTATGAACCTTGTACTAGCAGCTAGTACCCTTGGCCACTATCTAGTAGTGCTGCTGGTTTGATCCCCAGTGTGAACTTTTTTTACCCATCCACTCATCAAGGTTCCTCTTGAAGAGTGATAGTGAGGGGCTCTGTCTTATGTAGATCAGGACCCTGTTCCATAGTAAGGGAAGTCTCTGCAAAGGGAATCTATCCCTGCAGCATGTTCTATTCATTGTTGTGTTGAGGTTTATATCCCTAGAGCGTGTAGCTCGAGTAGATTTGGTTTTGCTAAGATGGAGCATGTTCAACAATTCTGGGTTGGACATGGCTCTGTACATTAGACAGAGATCGCCTCTGAGAAAGCGGTATGCAACAGAGAACAGTCTTAGCTTTTTCAATTGTGCTGCATAGGGCAACTGTTTGAGGCCAGTAATCCTCTTGGTTAGGTACCTTTGTGGTCTCTCCAGCTGCTGGAGATGTCTAGCCAGGTACATTCCAATTGGTGCATTGTACTCAATAATGGGTCTGATGAGGGAAGAGTAGAGGGGCACCATTACATTCTTAGATCTTGATGCGAACCCTTTCATGATCAGATGGGTCACATAGAAGGATTTTCTAACCACTTTGGCAACATGGTTATCAAAGGAAAGCTGACAATCTACTTGGGTCCCTAGATCCCTTATTTCTTCTTCAGATTTCAGGGGATTACCTCCTATGTTGTAGTTTGCGGGTACTCTGTTTTTTCCAAAGGGGATTACTACGCATTTTTTTGCATTTAGCTTGAGACCATGGCTATGACACCATGCATCAGTCTCATTTAGGCCCTTCTGGAGGATCTCCATGTCAGCCAGAGACTCTATTATAGCACCCAGTTTGCAGTCGTCCGCAAACTTAGTCAGCCACAGCCCTTCCGTGATTGCATGTACTTCTGAGAAGTATATGCCAAACAGGAGGGGCCCCAGGACAGAGCCCTGAGGCACACCACTCATTACTGGTCTGGATTCGGACATAGATCCTGCTACTCTTACTTTATGGGATCTGTCTGAGAGCCAGTTTGTGATCCATCTTGTGACATAAGGGTTTATGCCCAGGCTGGTGAGCTTATCAATAATACCTGAATGGGGAATGATGTCAAATGCTTTAGCAAGGTCAAGGTAAGCCGTGTGTACCTCCTTTCCCTTATCTATAGCCTGAGTAACTGTCTCAAAGAAATCCACCAGGTTCAGGAGGCATGATCTGCCCTTGACGAAGCCGAACTGTGTAGGGTCCAGCGACTGGAGGTTCCTAATCTCTCCATTTATGTGTTCCATAATGATTTGCTCCATAGTCTTACAGATCAGACTGGTCAGGCTTATTGGTCGGTAGTTCCCAAGGTCAGTTGTGACTCCACCCTTGTGTAGCGGGACCACCATTGCCGTGTGCCATTCTATGGGCACATATCCTGTGGAGAGGCTGAGACTGGACAGGGTAATAAGATGTGGGGTTAATTATTTTTGGAGCTTGCGTATGACACAGCCTGGGATACCATCTGGTCCCATGGAGGCAGTGTTTTTAGCTTTAGATAGAGCCTTGTTAACCAACGTATCAGTAATAAGTGGACTTACACAATCCCCTAGAATGGTAATAGGCCCTGTAGGTGGTGGGGGGGAGGGCATTTGCACTGAACCTGTCAGCCAAGATGTTGGCAATGTCAGAAGGGTCAGTGTATATATATATATATATATATATATATATATATATATATATATATAGGTTCATAGGTTCATACTAGGCTATCTGCCCTAGGGCATTTATAAGCCTAGCCAGAGTGTGTTTGGCTTTCGCCACCCATTTTAAATTAATTTTGATATGCCCTTTTTCGAGGTTAGTATACTGTGCCTCTGTCTAACAGTGACACAGAAGTGATACCCGGGGTAAACCTATGATCCCCCATCCACTCATCAAGATTCCTCTTGAAGAGAGTCAATGAGGGACTCTGCCTAACCTGGACTGGGATTTTATTCCAGAGTAAAGGGAGCCTCTGGGTTATGAATCTGTCCCTCCAGCATGTCCTATTTATTTCAGTGCTGAGGTTCAAGTCTCGAGCACGAGCTCGATGGGATTTGGATTTTCTGAGGTGCAGCATGTCCATTAATTCCGGGTTGGACATGGCTTTATACATCAGGCACAGATTGCCTCTGAGCAGGCAGTATGCCACTGAGTAGAGCTGGAGTTTCTTTAACCGGGCAGCATATGGCATCTGTTTGAGCCCTTTGATCCTCTTGGTGAGGTACTTATGGGGTCTTTCCAGTTGCTGCAGGTGTCTGGTAAGGTACATCCCAAAAGGGGCATTGTACTCAATTATGGGCCCGATGAGGGATGAGTAGAGAGGCACGATGACCTCCCCTGATCTAGATGTGAATCCCTTCATGATTAGGTGGGCTGTATAAAATGTTTTTCTAACCACTTTGGCCACGTGGTTGTCAAATGAGAGATTGCTATCAACTTGGGTCCCCAGGTCTCTAATTACTTCTTCTTTACTTAATGGATTACCACCTATGTGGTAATTTGTGGGCACTTTGTTTTTGCCAAAGGGGGTGACTATACACTTTTTGGCATTTAGCTTGAGGCCATGGCTCTGGCACCAGTTGTCTGTTTCTATGAGGCCCTTTTGGAGGATGCTTGTGTCGGCTGGAGAGTCGATTATAGCTCCCAGTTTGCAGTCATCTGTGAACTTGGTCAGCCACAGTCCTTCCATGTTGGCCTGTACCTCCGAGAAATATATACTGAATAGGAGAGGTCCCAGGACTGAGCCTTGTGGGATGCCACTTGTAACTGGTTTGGAGTCTGACATGGCTCCAGCAATTCTAACCATGTGGGTTCTGTCCTTGAGCCAGTTTGCAACCCATCTAGTTACATAGGGGTTTATATTTAAGCTGGTGAGCTTATCTATAATGCCTGAGTCGGGTATTGTATCGAAGGCTTTTGCGAGGTCCAGGTAGGCTGTGTGGACCACCTTCCCCTCGTCAATGGCCTTGGTGACTGTTTCAATGAAATCGACCAGGTTTAAGAGGCAGG
>NC_056730.1:472972694-472975194 GCF_019279795.1 Protopterus annectens
CCTGGCAAGCTGGTATGTAAAAATCAACTGCCAGTCATTAGTGGACTGCAGTTCCGCTGTGGCGACCCCTAACCGGGAAACGCCGAAAGACACAAGCACAAACAAACTGAGATTTCGGATAGCATCCCTTTCCTGACATTTAAGTTATCCTCTCATGGGAACAGTGTTAATTTTCTAGCACTAGCATTTCATTTGATATTAACAGTCTCTCTTGGTCCTCCACAGTTTTTAGAAAGGAAACGTTTAAGGAACAACAATCTCCATTTCTCAAGTATGCATCCATATTTCATGAAAAGGAATTTAGCTAGGGGACAGCTCATATGACTTTCCAGATTAGTTAGGGACAATAAAGTTTTCCTACATGAATGTGAAATATTTTAAGAATTTTCTTATAGAAAGGGGTTATCTTACTACATTGTTCCACAGTTTAATTACTGAAGTTTATGCTTTAAGAAGTACCAGATTCCCCCCTATTCTACTACATGGGTTTATTCCTAATTCAGCACATTCGGATAACCTGTTCACTTTTAATAGTCAGAACCTTTCTTCCATCAGTTTAATAGTACAGGGGCACCTCCTTCAGCCTCCTCCATTCCTCATTCTGTATACTATGAATGTAATACAGTTTTTGTCTATGCAGCAGTCTGTTCAACATATTCTTCATTTTATATAGGTAAAACAATCCGCATATTATTTAGTTTATTTAGAATTAAATTGTTTTGTATATAGTTTTATTTCTTCACAAAGAACAGAGTTCGTTGTTTATAATATATATATATATATATATATATATATATATATATATATATATATATATATAAATATATACACATACACACATACATATTTATATCTATATATATATATATATATATATATATATATACATACATACATACACATATATAGATATACACACACACACACACACACACACACACACACACACACACACATATATATATATATATATATATATATATATATATATATATATATATATATATATATATACATACATAAATATATATAGTATAGTAACCCTCTCTGTGTTATAAGCTTTAGTTCCATTTATTGTGTAGGAACTTCATCAGAATAGATACAAATGAGTGATGCATGAAGTTAAATAGTACACCAAACTCTAAACAATAGTGATTAACCAATGACTAATAAGAATGCTTAATATTAGCATAAACAAGAAATATGAGCTAGAAGGCTGACTAAATAAGAAGCAAGTGACATGAATATGCAGTGACTATCATTAATTCAATAGAAACCATTATTGCATCCATTAAGGGATATAAGCTAGAAAGCTGACTATATAAAAAGCAAGTGACATGAATATTCAGTGACTGTTATTTATACCAAGGAAACACATGTTAACAGAATCATTTAAACAGGTACCAAGAGCTAAAAAGCTGACTAATTTAAAGAGCAGGTGGCAAGAACATTCAATAACTGTCAGAAATACTCAGTGACTGTTTTGTATGTATTCTGATGAAGTTCCTACACAATAAATGGAACGAAAGCTTATAACACAGATAGGGTTACTGCTGTCATCCTTTATTGGTTTATTACTTCTGAAGTTCTAAGTCACATTTAATTATACACACACACACACACACACACACACACACACACACACACACACAGATATAAATATATATATATATATATATATATATATATATATATATATATATATACATACACGCAGGGTTTTAAAGTTTTCTGAGTTAGTTATTGTCCCAAGAGTGGATGGAAGAGAATGATATATATATATATTTTATATATATATATATATATATATAAATATATATATATATATATATATATATATATATATATATATATATATATATGTATGTATATATATATATATATATCATTCTCTTCCATCCACTCTTAGGACAATAACTAACTCAGAAAACTTTAAAACCCTGCTTTTCACTTACTTGTATTCCAAATAGAAATGCACCTGCTTTCACCCTATCTAATTCTTTCTAACAAATGCCCTAAGGAGGTGTTGCTCCTTGGTTCCTAATCTCTCTAACACCCTAATAACTATCTCCCTGAGCTGACTCAAGCTCTCTGCAATTGCTTCTCAATACACTATATCTACTTTGTAAATGTTGTAAATAACATCTTATGTCAAATGAATGCATGTAAAGTGTTTCCTTACTTTAATTGATTGTTATATATAATGTTTCTACACTTCAATTGTAATGAGAATATATTTTCAAATTAATCTCTACAGTACAAGCATCCAGATACATCAAAATTATCTTTGTCGATCAAGCCTGATGCGGAATGTGCATACTTGTAAACTGTACTTTATTCTGTAACTTACTTACTTTTGTAACTTTACTGTTTATGTTATATTGGAGCTTTTATCCCAGGGCCTCCACTGAAAACGGGCACACTTGGGCCCAGTAGACTTCCCCGGTCACCAAAATGAAATAAATATAAATAAATAAATAAAATAATACTTCTTTCACTA
>NC_056730.1:472977694-472985194 GCF_019279795.1 Protopterus annectens
TGCTCTATGAGCTGGGATGAATGCAAAACCTTTCTTTAAAACATTAATTGTGTGATCAGAGAAAGTCCTGTCAGTGGGGTTAAAAACCTCAGAAGTTGAAGAAGGTGTCCTGTCCATGTTAGTGTTCAACGAATGTATGTGTTTGTTCGTAGTCTTCATTTCCCTGATCTTTCTCCAGCCATAGAAGGTGTTGTCCCTATGTTCATTCTGTTCACATTGTTCCCTGAAGCACGAAGCATGTATTGATCTCTTACGTAGCCCAGATCCCTTGCTTTTCCTCTGCCTTTGTAAGAAATCCTCTTCCTCTTGTTTTCCTGGCTGTGGAAGAAGGAAAAACACTGTTCTCTGCTAAAAAAGGAGTGCTAACATTAACAGTCAGATCTGGGGTTATGTCAGACTGTGATTCACTTACAGCCAATGGAGAATAAATCTGAGATGGAAATACTTGTTTTTGAGCTTGCACAGAATTAGAAGTATGTACGAAGTCTGGATTAAGTAATTGTACAAGTGTATGTCCTTGACTAGCAAATACAGCAGTATGAAAGGTGTTAATCTGTTCATTAGCAGACACATTAGGAGAAATAGAAGGAGTTTGAAGATTTACAGTACTGTGCTGGGGATATACAGTACTTGGTTGAGGCTGTCTGTTTATTGATGTAGAATGCTGGACAGACTGAGGAATTTGAACATTTGGGCAGGAAGTTGACTGAAAGTCCGTTGGAACTCCACTCCTAGTTTCTGAAAAAAACGTGTCTTTGCTGAGAAGAACTAACATAATTATTAGTAAAGCCTTCAACAAATTGCCTGTCGTCTGCAGAAAAATTCCTGAAACTAAATCTATGTTTGCCATCAGATTTAGGCCCTCCCATTTTGATAATGCAAAATGTCTCTCTGAAGCTTTAGCTCTTTTCTGTATACTATAGTGGCCACATGGCATGTAATTCTTGACTGAATGCCATTACAAACATGTAATAACATGTCTAAAAGCAGATGATTAACAACTGTCTTGTGCAAGTCATTTATTTCTTTATTAATCTCTGACAGTTTCAGGTTATTAAAATCTATAAGTGATGTAATGACAAGTAAACCCGTTGTGTTGTATAGAGCTACTAATTCCTTATATAATGCTGTATCTCTGGACAAGTTATTCAGAAATGTGGTGATCTGAAGTCCGAGTGATACAATATTCTTATCAAGGCAGCTTGATAAATAAAAGTTATCATATTGTACATTTTTGAAATTAATAAGCAGTCTTTCTAATTTAAACAGTAGTTGCTTTAAATTGGTAATATTCGGTGACTGCATATTACTAGTGCTATCTGAAGTGTCTTGCCCATTCAATTCTGTAAATGGATTAGAGACATTGTCCAAGTTCAGAATATTCAAAAGTTCATTGTTAATATGCAAATTGCAAGCATTAGGGTTATTAGAATTGTTTGACTGATCTTGAAACCAGAAGAAGAAGCTACATTTATGACAGTTAGTGCACCTCACTTAGGAAGGTTCTTTGGCATCCCAAAAATACATAAAAATCAAAAAGAACCTATATTTAGACACATAATCTCAACCAAGAAGACAAAGACAGAGTGCATAGCAGAATATTTAGACATAATACTTAATCCCATTGTGTGTCCGTGGTGGTGGTGCTGCGGTAGCGTTGTCGCCTCACAGTAAGACGCTGTCCGGTTCAATTCTCAGCTAGAGCGTCTTCTGTGTGGAGGCATGCATGAATGGGCATACTTTCGTTGAAGGTTGTGCATCAGGGCTGGTAACTCAGCACGTAAAAATCAACTACCAATCATTAGCGGACCGGATTTCCGCTGTGGTGACCCCTAACTGGGAAAAGCCTAAAGACACAACAACAACTTAATCCCATTGTGCAACATTCACCATTCTACTTAAGAGACTCATGGGATTTCCTAAATTTACTTTTCAAAAACCCACCTCCCCACAAGAATATTATTTTAGTAACACGATGTAGAAACACTTTATACGAATATCCCACATAGAGAAGGCATTCAATTTCTAAAATTATACCTTTCACAGCACACTACCTTCACTCCTGAAAAAATAGACACAGTTTGTACATTAATATCTTTAGTACTTGAAGGGAATTTCTTTCATTTTCATGACAAAATTTTCCAACAGATTAAAGGAGTTACAATGGGGTCTAAGGTGGCCCCAACTTTTGTTAATTTAGTTTTAGCGAAATGGGAAACTAACAGTCTTACACAGTTACAAGGTTTCAAATCAGTGAAATTATACAGAAAATATATAGATGATTTGTTTTTTGTATGGGAAGGTGACAAGATTTCCTAATTTAACTTTATCACTGAGATTTCTGATAGAACCTGCGGTGGTGGTGCTGCGGTAGCATTGTTGCCTCACAATAAGACGCAGTCCGGTTCGATTCTCAGCTAGAGTGTCTTCTGCGTGGAGACATGCGTGAATGGGCTTACCTTCGTGGAAGGCTGTGCGTCATGCCTGGCAAGCTGGTATGTAAAACTCAACTGCCAGTCATTAGTGGACTGCAGTTCCGCTGTGGCGACCCCTAACCGGGAAACGCCGAAAGACACAAGCACAAACAAACTGAGATTTCGGATAGCATCCCTTTCCTGACATTTAAGTTATCCTCTCATGGGAACAGTGTTAATTTTCTAGCACTAGCATTTCATTTGATATTAACAGTCTCTCTTGGTCCTCCACAGTTTTTAGAAAGGAAACGTTTAAGGAACAACAATCTCCATTTCTCAAGTATGCATCCATATTTCATGAAAAGGAATTTAGCTAGGGGACAGCTCATATGACTTTCCAGATTAGTTAGGGACAATAAAGTTTTCCTACATGAATGTGAAATATTTTAAGAATTTTCTTATAGAAAGGGGTTATCTTACTACATTGTTCCACAGTTTAATTACTGAAGTTTATGCTTTAAGAAGTACCAGATTCCCCCCTATTCTACTACATGGGTTTATTCCTAATTCAGCACATTCGGATAACCTGTTCACTTTTAATAATCAGAACCTTTCTTCCATCAGTTTAATAGTACAGGGGCACCTCCTTCAGCCTCCTCCATTCCTCATTCTGTATTGTTAGACACCCCTTCTCACCGCACATCCACAGGTGCTAGAGACACTTCAGGTTTGGATAAGCATGGAAGCTTCCCAGTTCCCATGTGCAGAGATTCCTCTTATATATTAAAAGAATATTACTTAATAACTGGGATATTTTGACTTCTAGCCAGGAGGTTTCAGATAAACTAGGTCCCATTCCTTTATTTGCTTACAAAAAAAACAAAGTCTTTAAAATTATCCATTGAGAAGAGAGATACTCAATTGTTATTACACTCAACTAACACTATAAAGGAACCAGGTATGTTTTCATGTAAATAATGTATTGCGTGTACTTCCATTAACTTTAAAGTGTCTCTGAAACAATACTATGATTGTAATACAGTTTTTATTGTTTATGCAGCAATCTGTTCTACATGTTCTTCATTTTATATAGGTAAAATGATCCGCAAATTGTCCACTAGAATAAAAGAACACTGTACAGCTATTAGAAATATGGAAAATAGAAACGCATTAGCTAAGCACAGTACAACATGCATGAATTTTGTTAGCTTTAAATTCATTGTCTTAGAGGACGTTCCACAGTTTTTTGTGGACAGCAGTACTTTGCTTAAAGTGAAGGAATTGCTTTAGCAGCTGAAATTAAATGCAAACAGTCCTCCAGGCCTTAATGAAAATATTAATATTAAGTGAGCATCGAAATGGGGAAGATGATTAGTGTTTATACAGAAGTAGAGTGCTTAATTTCTAACTAGCCTAAAGCGTTCATATAGAGTTCAGATGCACTACATTTATGTTTACAGTTAAGCATTTGTATTATTAATGAGATTCTCACTCACTGGCTCTTAATGTTATTAGAACAGTCTCTTTTACTGAAGTTATATATACTGTAAAATGTACTGTATTTCACTTTCTGATGAAGTCCAGTTATTAAATGGATGAAAGTGCTAACACAGGCTCCAAAGTGTGTTATTCTGCACATTATTTAGTTTGCTTTTATTTAGTTTGCTTAGAATTAAGTGAAGTGTTTTGTATATATACATACATATATACATACATATCTATATATATATATATATATATATATATATATATATATATATATATATGTATATAAAAATATACACAAACACACACACACACACACACACACACACACATATATATATATATATATATATATATATATATATATATATATATATATATATACATAAATATACATACATATCTATCTATATATATATATCTATCTATCTATATATATATATATATATATATATATATATATATATATATATACATAAATATACATACATATCTTCATAAGGCATAACAACGTACCCAACACTCTAGTCATAGGTGACTCTATAGTCAGGCACACTGATGTTCCACTCACTAGACTAAACAAGGAGAACGTCACTGTCAGCTGCCTGTCAGGTGCCAGGATCCACTACATAATGCATGCACTCAGGTCACTCCACAATAAGTACAAATATGACACTGTCATTGCCCATGTTGGGGTGAATGACCTGAGACATACCTCCCTGGACTACATGAAAAGAGACATGGAGGAGCTCTCCGATCTTGTATCCCAGGCACGTATGACCCTAACCCTGAGTAGCATCCTGCCATCACCCAGAATAATACCACAGTACAAGGACAAAATGATTGACTTCAA
Organism: Protopterus annectens; assembly: GCF_019279795.1. NCBI lineage: Eukaryota > Metazoa > Chordata > Ceratodontiformes > Protopteridae > Protopterus > Protopterus annectens. The sequence continues at coordinate 472,982,447 of NC_056730.1, forward strand.
CAATTGGCTAAGCTTCTGGTGTCATTCTAAGGGGATCCAGCATTTGTCTGCCTGGGACGACATGATCGACAGACCACGATGCTTTGCCAGAGATGACCTGCAACTGTCGCCCTTAGGATTCCAGATACTGGCTAAGGCTCTTGCCACCCCTATAGTGCCTTTTTCAGGCAAGGTTCAAATGACAAATTCACCACCATAACAGGTACAAGCAAGCAAAATCTGAGGGTAATGCTACTCTATGCTAGAAGTGTAAACCTCAAAATGCACTCACTCGAGGCACTCCTTAAAATGGAGAACATTGACATCTGTGCAGTGACAGAGACCTGGTTCAAAGCTCCAGAGAGCACCTCTGCATTACCAAGCTACAATTTATACCACACCGTTCGGCCACCTAACCCAGAATGAAGCACTAAAGGCAGAGGCCCACACCTCCAGGCTAGTTGCACAGCATAATGCATCCAAGATTATCCAAGTGCAACTAACTCTGGGCAAGACCGCAATCCAAATTGTAGCTTGCTACAGATCCCCCACCATGCCGCAGGATTCACACTCCTCATTTCTTGATACACTGGAAAGTATTAGGGTACAACCCAACACCCTAATAATGGGTGATTTCAACTACCACACCATTAACTGGGAAAACTACTCATGTACCAACACTTTTGCTCAACGTTTTCTAGAATTCATAAATTCCAATGCCTTGGATCACCTTATTCACACCCCCACCAGGGGAAGCAATATCCTAGACCTATTCATTACCAACATGGGAAACCAATGTCCCACACCAGAGGCCAATTCCTCGTTGGTCAGATCCGACCACAAGCTAATCAGCCTAGAAATCCACATCCCACTCCCACCCCCAATTAGGGAAACCATCGTAAAACACTTCTCCAAAGCCAACTTCACACTTCTAAGACAGAAGTGGCAAACTTCATGACACCCATGCAGATGGACAATAGAGGTATGACTGCCAAATCCTACACAAATGCACTTTATAAGCAATTACACGAGTGCATGGTTCATGCTATCCCTAATAGAACCAAGATGTTATCCTCCAAAAAAAGGAAGCCAATCTGGTGGTCCTCTGCCATAAACAAACTCTACAACAGAAGAAAGAAACTGTTTCAAAAAAGAGTAAAATCCCATGATTGAAGGAACTCCCTGGATAGTGTAAGAAGCTGAGATCCCTCATAAAATCCTCCAAAGCTAGTTACGAAAACAAAATTGCCACTGATTCTAAAGACAACCACAAAGCATTCTATAGCTATGTCAAGGATCTAAATGGGAACACTCAGATCTGCTCTGAGTTACAGCACAATGGCACAAAATATACAGAACCAACTGATATTGCCAACATCCTAGCAGATAGGTTCAGTGCTAACTTTACCTCCCTCTCACCCCTTAGAGGGCCCATCTCTATACTGGAAGATTGCAAAGTTCTTATAATCATGGCTGAACAGGTACAAAACACACTCTCCAAAGCGAAGTACACAGCATCCATGGGACTTGACAATATCCCAGGCTGCATTCTACATGAACTACAGAATGAACTGGCACCCTACCTAAGTACCATGTTCAATCATAGCCTCACCTCAGGCTTTGTACCCACTGAATGTCCCACTCCACAAAGGGGGAGCCATGACAGACCCCGGGAACTACCGCCCCATTAGCCTGACGAGCCTGATCTGCAAGGCCATGGAACGTATCATTGTGGAACTCATAAACAAAGACATTGGTAATCTCCAAACTCTGGACCCTACCCAGTTTGGATTTGTAAAATGCAGATCATGCCTCCTAAACCCGATTGACTTCTTTGAAGCAGTCACCAAAGCCATAGATGAGGGTAAAATGGTTCACACAGCTTATCTAGATCTCGCCAAGGCTTTCGACACCATCCCCCACTCTGGAATTATAGATAAGTTCACTAAACTAGGTATAAATCCCTATGTCACAAGATGGGTTGCCAACTGGCTCACAGACAGAACCCACACTGTGAAAGTAGCGGATTCCAAATCTGACATCAGATTAGTGACAAGTGGAGTACCACAGGGTTCAGTCCTTGGTCCTCTCCTGTTTGGTATCTACCTCTCTAAAGTGCAGGACAACACGGAAGGTCTTTGGCTAACAAAGTTTGCAGATGATTGCAAACTAGGAGCCATAATCAAAACTCCTAACGATGTGGACAAACTACAAAACGGCCTCACTGAGACAGATACCTGGTGTCAAAGCCATGGCCTGAAGCTCAATACCAAAAAGTGTATTGTCATCCCCTTTAGTAAAAACTCTGTACCCATGAAATACCACATAGCTGGTAGTCTACTTAATGCCAAAAATGTGATAAGAGACCTTGGGACACAGGTGGACAGTAGTCTCTCCTTTGATAATCACATCGCCACAGTGGTCAGGAAATCCTTCTACATTGCTTATCTCATCACAAAAGGATTCTCATCCAGAAAAAAAGAGGTCATTGTTCCCCTCTACTCATCACTCATTAGACCCATTATAGAGTACAATGCCCCTTTTGGTATGTACCTCACAAGACATCTACAACAACTGGAAAGACCACAGAAACACCTCACAAGGAGGATTACTGGCCTCAAACAGATGCCCTGTGCAGACCGTCTCAAAAAACTACAGCTTTACTCCATCACATATCGCCTACTCAGGGGCAATCTCTGCCTAACATACAAAGCTATTTTGGACATGCTCCATTTAAAGAAATCCCAATCCCTCCAAGCTGCACGCTCT
>NC_056730.1:472990194-472993771 GCF_019279795.1 Protopterus annectens
TGATATATTTAGATTGTTCCTTACTAAGTACACTTCTTTTTCCACTAAGAAAATCAACAGTCTATGCACCCTTATCAACATAGTGCTTAACAACAATTTCTTCTACTTTAATAATAACATCTACAAACAAAGGGTATTGTGATGGGATCCAAAGTAGCCCCAGCTTTTGCTAATATCGTACTCAGCACATGGGAATTGGAATCTGTATCATATATTCATAATTTTGATCAATCAATTTTTTTATAAGTGTAACGCTTATAGTATTTGCATGGAAAGGTGATTACGACAGCCTAACTCTTCCATTTCAGATCTACAAACCTCCATTGGGTTTCTTAACCTTATTGTTGCTAGCAAGGGACCTTTGTTTAGTTTTCTAAATGCACACATTGAATGTCTCACTTCAGGTGAATTACTGTCCACAGTGCACAGAAAGGGCACATAAAAATATTTTTTTAGATTACACAAGCCAACATCCAATATTTATGAAAAAGAATTTGGTAAAGGGACAATTTATATGTATTTCCAGGTTAACTAATCATGACAGTGAGTTCAAAACACAAACCACTTTATTAAAAAACATGTTTTACATGAGACACTACCCACATTCCTTAGTCAATAACTTATTATGAGAAGTGACAGATAAAAGGTACACAAAATACTTCCCTATCTCAAAATATGGATTTCACCCTGTTACCAATAACAAAACAGATCCCTCCAACAAAACTATGAGTTTTCCCTTACCCATTTCTAGACATATGGGCAACATCAGACAGATTATTAATAACCACTGGGACATTTTAACTAGTTCATAAGTTGGCACCACCCTAGGATCCTCTCCTGCCTTCATATTCAAAAGAACTAAGAATTTATGCAGTTTTGTAGAAAATAGAGATACAGTTTCTTATACACACACAAGATTTTTACACTCACAATACAGGCATGTATGCATGCGGTAGATGTGTTGTCTGTCCATACATTTATGCTGGTGATATGTTCACATTCCCACATTGTAATTATTCAGTCTCATTCCAGAAACATTTTGATTGTCATTCCTTATCTGTAGTATATGCAGGTATATGTAATTCTTGTTCATGTTTTTACATAGGCAAAACTTCAGGTAGTTTATCAGACTTTATCAAGTAACATTTAGAACATAAGAACACGTAACATGAATAATGCTTTAGCCAAACACAGCTCCATTTCTACTAATTTTAAACTATTTCAGTTTTTTGTATTAGAGCAAATTGACACATTTTTGGTGATACTAATTTGCTTTTTGAAGTAAGGTGACTTAAGTGGCAATTGCTGCTAAATTCTGAAGCCTTACCAGGGCTAAATGAAAGCACAAACATTAAATGTGCTCTCAAGTGGTGAAGCTAATGAATAATTAATGTAATTATGATGACCGTGCACTGGCCCAGCAATCAAGGAGCCTCAATCCTCACCACTAACACCAGGGAGGTCATCTCATAAAAGAGAGGAAAGAATAATTAATACACACAGTAAAGTACAATTTCCCTTAAGTGCACACAGAGATCACAGTCAGCCTGGGGCTGGTTGCTCCCTTGCTCACCAGGTCCCCAATAAGACTACCCACTGGAACAGCTATAGGGTCCAGGTCTCAGCCTAGCTGGGCAAGCTAGAACCTCCAGTACCTTCTCTGTCCAACCAGTGCTTCATGTCCCTGCCAAGTTGCTGACACAACACACACACACTTTGAGATAAGTATTTATACAACTTCACAGACACTCCTGGGAAAGGCTGACACAGATTCTCCAGCTGTGCCCCTTTACCCAGACCATATGGTAGTAATTACTCCCACCACCCAGCTAATAATATCAGCTACTAAAAGGCCCTTAAAAGGGTGTCCAAATATTACTGTGCAATATTATTATCCAGTTGGTAATGTGGCCATGCATTCTAAGGCTTATTTTAGAGTGGCCTTTTACAATAACCTCTATAAATATGCAATGTACTCTAGAGCTTATCTCTACACAAACCACCCACAGGTAGAAGGTTTTAATAATAAATAATTAAAACACAAAAAAAAAAAACTACTACACCACAGAGATATCTAAGAGTTCGGAGATCACACAAAAACATAAAATAATACAGTAGGACAGGTCTGATTTCAAAGAAAAATACCTAATTAATCTTTACTAGCTTTAACTATTCCTACAAGAAATCACAGTGCTAAAAACTTACATGTGAGCATAAGCAGAGTGCTGAGTTAGATAGCCAAGATCAAAATGCTGAAAGTCTCTTGTGAAAAATAGTATTTAAACATTATTAACAAACATGTCTGCCGGGTCCGTCCCAAATTACATCATGTTGACACTTTGGCTTTCCCAGACAAACAAACTGCATTATTTAGCAATCTAACACCTGCTCAGAAACTTAAAGGAGAACAACGGAATACCAAATTCTAGTGCACAACCTGATGTCTCCTTGCACCCCTGTTAACTAATCCTACACAAAACAATCTCCACTGCAGCTTTACCAAATTATTTATTCCAGCGTTTCAACTCCTAGCCATCCTCCCCTTCCGTACTGTTTCAGTGTAAGTTTGAAAATGAAAATGTCCCGCCTTTGAAACCACTGTACCTGTCGCTTAAAATCTGACGTCACATCTACTACACTTCTGTGCAAGTTACGGGTAGGGTTACCACCTGTCCCACTTTGCAAGGGACAGTCCCTCTTTGGGCAGTTATGTCCTGACAAAAAATTGTAAAAATGGCAAATGTCCTGAGATTTTAGGACAAAATTATTTCCTTTTTTTTATGTAATAGTTTCATAAAACAGTTATTCTGTATCTAAAATACCTAAATGTTATAAGAAACAGAATAATCAACTAAAATGCTACAAGAATAAGCTTTTATTTAGGCAAAAAAGTTAAGTTCTAACCTTTGTACTGACCGTGGGTATGTGTCGGCGTGTAAAATGTGATGTTTGTACCAAAAATGTCCCACTTTGGCCATTTGAAAAGGTGGCAACCCTAGTTACGGGTACTTTCCTGTAGCAGTCTTTAGCAGTAGCCTTTGTACCTCCCACAAGGTGATGTCAGAGCCTGCTTGTCCAACCCACTCCACTGACCCAATAAATCTCCGCATCTGCTGTATGGAACTCCCTTTCTCGGAAGTGAAAACTGTCGAGAGCATTAGAGTGAAGGACTTCAGCATTGCCTGTAATATTGCATTCTGCTTAGTTGGATTTAAGGTGAGTTATTTAATTTAATTCCTTGCTGTTGCGCTGAGATTTTATTTTAGATGCATTGGAGTATTTAATTTTATTTTTTTTGTGGTCGCCGCGTGTTTGCTATTGTTGAACGGTGGTGCAGAGCTCTGTTGGATGGCTGCTGTGTTGTGTGTATGCGTTCGGGCTGCGGGTTTGTTAATTTAGCTTTTTATATTTGTGGTCTCCGCGTGTTTTAGTTGCTGAACGTTAGGTTGGATGGCTGCTGGGTTGTGTGTATGTGAATGTGCTTGTTTAGTGGGTTGTGTGTATGTGAAAGCTAGTGAATGCCTGGTGCCGAGTGAATGTGTTTTTCCCCCTTAGAAATCCCTGGCGTGTTTTTTTT
>NC_056730.1:473052261-473057261 GCF_019279795.1 Protopterus annectens
AGCCCTCCAGCGGCCTTACCCTGAGAAGTAGATGCCAAACAATAGGGGGCCAAGGACCGAGCCCTGTGGGACACCACTTGTGACCGTCTTGGAGTCTACAATACCCGAGTGGGGTATTGTGTCGAAAGCCTTTGCAAGGTCAAGGTAGGCTGTATGGACTGCCTTTCCCTCATCAATGGCCTTGGTGACTGTTTCGAAGAAGTCGACCAAGTTAAAAAGGCATGATCTTCCCTTGACAAAGCCAAACTGGGTCGGGTCCAATGTCTGCAAGTACCCTATATCTTTGTTTGAGCTCCATTATGATCCTCTCCATAGCTCATAGGTTCATAGGTTCATAGGTTCATACTAGGCTATCTGCCCGAGGGCATTTACAAGCCTAGCCCATCGTTTTGTGGCTTATGCCACCCCTTTAGTATGGGGAACTATACCCATTATTTTGCTGTGCCTCTGTCGAGCAGTGACACTGAGGTAATCCCTGGGGTATATCTGCGATCTCCCATCCATTGGTCAAGATTTCTCTTGAACAAGGCCAGCGAGGTGCTCTGCCTCACATGTACCGGGATTCTGTTCCACAGCATAGGGAGTCTTTGGGTGATGAATCTATCCCTCCAGCACGTCCTATTAATAGCCGTGTCGAGGTTTAAGTCTCCGCCTTGTGGCTCTGATGGATCTAGATTTTTGAGGTGAAGCATATTCATCAAATCTGGGTTTGACATGGCCTTGTATGTTAGGCAAAGGTCACCTCTGAGCAAGGTAAGCGACTGAATAGAGCTGGAGTTCTTTCAGTCGGGCAGCATAGGATAGATTTTTGAGACCCTTTATCCTTTTGGTGAAGAACTTTGTGGCCTCTCCAGCTGCTGCAAGTGTCGGGTCAGATACATTCCAAATGGGGCATTGTACTCAATCATTGGTCTGATGAGTGATGAGTAAAGGGAGACTATAACCTCCCTTGATCTAGATGAGAATCCCTTCATGATAAGGTGGGCAATGTAGAAGGTCTTCCTAACTACTTTAGCTACATGGGTGTCGAATGACAGACTACTATCAACCTGGGTCCCCAGGTCCCTGATAACTTCTTCTGTGCTCAGTGGATTGCCTCCTATTTGGTAGCTAGGGGTAACCTTGTTTTTCCCAAGGGTATGACTATGCATTTTTGGCATTTAACTTTAGGCCGTGGCTCTGGCACCAGTTATCCGTTTCTGTGAGACCCTTCTGAAGGATATCTGTGTCAGATGTGTTTTCTACTATGGCGCCTAGTTTGCAGTCATCTGCAAACTTTGTCAGCCATAACCCTCCTGTGTTTGCTTGTACTTCAGAAAAGTAGATGCCAAACAAGAGTGGGCCCAGGACTGAGCCCTGTGGGACACCACTTGTGACAGGCTTTGAGTCTGACATGGCGCTAGCAACTCTGACCCTGTGGGTTCTGTCACTCAGCCAGTTTGCAACCCATCTTGTGATGTATGGGTTAACATTTAAGCTGATGAGTTTTTCAATGATACCCGAGTGGGGTATTGTATCGAAGGCCTTAGCCAGATCGAGGTAGGCTGTATGGACTGCCTTTCCCTCATCAATGGCTTTGGTGACTGTTTCGAAAAAGTCAACCAAGTTTAAAAGGCATGATCTGCCTTTGACAAAGCCAAACTGGGTTGGATCCAAAGTCTGCAAATTTCCAATGTCTTTATTTATGAGGTCCATTATGATCCTCTCCATGGCTTTGCAGATAAGGCTTGTCAAGCTAATGGGCCGGTAATTACCAGGGTCGGTGGAGGCACCGCCTTTGTGAAGTGGGACCACAGTTGCAGTGCCACCCCTGGGTACGTATCCAGAGGTAAGACTTTGATTAAACAGCTGTCCTAGCTGTGGGTTTAATTCCTCATTGAGTTCGTGGAGCACACAGCCGGGGACACCATCAGGTCCCATGGATGCTGTGTTTTGCTTTGGAGAGAGCAGTTCTCTCTTGGGCGGTGGAGATGTTTGGGGGGCTGCAATCATTTGGTATAGATATCTCTCCTTTCGGCGGGGGGGTGAGAAATTTGCACTGAACCTGTCAGCCAGTATGTTGGCAATGTCTGTAGGATCAGTAATCTTCACATCATTTTGAACTAGTTCTGAGCATATCTGGGAGTTTCCTCCTAGGTTTCTAACATAGCTAAAGAAGGCCTTATGATTGTCCTTTGAGTCTTTAGCTATTTTTCTCTCGAAATTTGCTTTGGATGATTTTATGAGAGCTCTTAGTTTTTTACTTATAGTGATCAAGGGTGTCTTACCTTTTAAGGATTTTGCTCTATCTTGTAGTAGCTTCCTCCTTTTGTTGTAGAGTTTGTTTATGGCTGGGGTCCACCAGACTGGACGCTTGCCTTTGGTACAAAGAGTCTTTGTTTTGCTTGGTATTGCCTTATCCATGCATTCCTGCAGGTGCTGGTAGAAGGCATTTGTAAGTGATTCAGCGGCTTGAGTACTGTTTTCCGCTCGGGGCCTTAAAGGAGACCACACTAGTCTTTAGAAGTGTGAAGTCGGCTTTTGGGAAGTTCTTTACTGTGGTCTTTTTTATTTCAGGTGGGGGTGGGATGAGGACCTCCAGCGAGATTAGTTTGTGATCTGATCTCACCAGTGAGGGGTATACTTCCGGTGTTGAACATTGTGCTCCCATGTTCGTGATGATGAGATCAAGTATGTTATCTCCTCTTGTGGGAATGGTGACTAGTTGTTCCATGGCATTTGAGTTTATGAATTCCAGGAACTTTTGGGCTAGGGTGTTTGGGCTTGAGTAGTGTTCCCAGTCTATATTTGGGTAATTGAAGTCACCTAGTATGATGGTGTTTGGTGATACATTTATCCCCTCTAGTGTTTTCAGGAAGGCCATGTGAGGTTCCTGAGTTTGTGAGGGTGGCCTGTAACATGCTACTATTTGCAGAGCAGTCTTGCCTACGGTTAATTGCACCTGGATGGTCTCCGATGCATCATGTGTTGCCACCAGTCTTGAGGTGTGGGTGTCCTTGATGAATATGGATACCCCCCCTCCTTTCTTGGTATTTTCCTGATTTTGGGGCCGGAACGCATGATATGAGGTAAAACCTGATAGCGCTGGGTGCTCTCTGGAGCCTTGAACCAGGTTTCTGTCACAGCACAGACATCGATGTTCTCCATACTGAGAAGGGCCTCGAGTGCGTGCATTTTGAGATTTAGACTTCTGGCATTGAGCAGCATTACCCTTAGTTTATTTCCTTTTTTGTGTTCTAGGGTGGTAGGTTTAGAATTTGAGCCTTGCCTAAAAAAGGCACTATGGGGGTGGCAAGAGCCTTTGCCAATATCCGGAATCCCAGGGGTGACAGGTGCAAGCCGTCCCTTGCGAAGCAGCGTGGCTTGTCCAGCATGTCATCCCAGGCAGACAGATACTGGATCCCCTTTGAATGACACCAGTGTTTAAGCCAATTGTTAAAGCTAGACTTGTTAAGCTTATGGGGCGGTAATTACCAGGGTCCGTAGAGGCGCTGCCTTTGTGGAGTGGGACCACAGTTGCCGTACGCCACTCCTTGGGCATGTATCCTGTGGTAAGGCTGAGATTAAACAGCTGCCTTATGTGCGGGGTTAATTCCTCATTTAGCTCGTGTAGCACACAGCCGGGGACACCATCCGGTCCCATTGATACTGTGTTTTTAGCTTTAGAGAGAGCAGCTTTCACCTGCGCATTTGAGATGTCCGGGAGCCTACACTCGGCTGGGATAGTTATCTCTCCTTTAGGGGGGGAGAGGGGGGTGAAGTTTGCACTGAACCTGTCTGCCAGTATGTTGGCAATGTCTGTGGGTTCAGTGATTTTTGTATCATTTTGGACTAATTCTGAGCATATCTGGGAGTTTCCACCCCGGTTCCTAACATAGCTGAAAAAGGCCTTATGAGTGTCCTTTGAATCCATGGCAATTTTTCTCTCAAAATTGGCCTTAGTTGATTTTATGAGTGCTCGTATTTTTTTACTAATAATGAATAGGGGTGACTTCCCTTTTATGGATTTTGTTCTATCATGTAATAGCTTTCTCCTCTTATTGTAAAGTTTGTTAATGGCTGGGGTCCACCAGACTGGACGTTTGCCCTTTGTGGAAAGAGTCTTGGTTTTATTTGGGATTGCCTGATCCATGCAGTCCTGGAGGTGTTCATAGAAGGCATTTGTAAGGGCTTCCGCAGCTTGGGTTGTGGTTTCCTCTGGCTCAGGGGCCTTGAAGGATACCACACCAGTCTTGAGTAGTGTGAAGTTTGCTTTAGAGAAGTTCTTCACTATAAAACATTGCAGGATTTGAATAAATGTAGTTTATTGAAATAAGGAGAGGAATGAATTGTGACCAGAAGTACCACATCTGTGGATAATGTCCTTCCACGTCAGGGCTTGGTTATTATAGTGGCATTGAACAGAGTAAAAATTGACTGCTGTGTGTAATGCTGTATGGATAGAAAGTGAAGAAGTATTGCATTTTGCCTGAGATAGTAAAGTCTGGACAAAGTCTGTACATGCAGTGGCCTCTGTATGATAGGTATTTATCTTGATGGCCTTTTAATAAGCATTCTTGACAATAACTGACCTGGAAGCATCACACAGCACCCATGATGGTGAATGGGATGTTACAAGAGGAAAGGGTAAAGGTACAGCAGTACTTGACAGACTTGCTAAGCTGATGTACTGGGTATATTTTTAACGAGAAATGTACAGAGTAGGCATATCCAACTTGTTATAATGAATGGGAGGAAACATAAATGTGTAGTGACACACTGAATGCTGACTGGTAAACTGAGGTGTAACCGTATTGACAAGTGCCTAATTTAGGATTGGGATTGTGGTTCCTTTATATGCACTTGTCCTCACAGACTATATGCTTTATGTCCACATGCAGTGGTTTAAGTCCAAGTAATTAAGGAATTTACAGTAGAGCAAAAATAGGAAGACCTGCATTGCAATACTGCTGTGGACAAATTAACTACAATTAGATTTTGGTGCAGCAGTGAGCATTTAA
>NC_056730.1:473062261-473069761 GCF_019279795.1 Protopterus annectens
ATCCTAGATTATCATGCCCCCTACCGCTCTTCCCGAAAAAGTACCAAAATTGCCCCATGGCTCACAAAACATACTAGGCAAAAAATCCTCTTAAGAAATAAAATGTGGTCCAAATGGAGAGCCTCTAAAAGTCCATCAGATCACCTTTATTTTAAACAGTTAAGAAATGCCACCAAAAAGACATTCTACAAGACAAAAAAACTACTACCTTCACCTCCAACAAACCCACCAACAAAAACCACAAAAGTTCTGGTCAGGCATCAACAAACTACTTCAGCCAGGGCATTCTAAATCTCCTACACCATCAGGATTCAACCATAATAACTCTAATCAAATTACCAATGCCTTTAATAACTATTTTACTGAAGCCATTAAAACCCTAGCTAATACATTCCACCGACTACCACCTCCCCATTAAACACTATGAATTGTCCAGCTCCAACCTTTCATATACAACCTGTACCTACAGCCCTCATTTGCAACTTCCTTCAAAAACTCACACCATGCACCCCTTCTGCTGACTGTCTTCCAGCTGAATAACTACAAATCACAAGCTAAAGCCATTGCCTATCCCATCTCCATCCTTATAAATAGAACAATTTTGGAAAGCACTATCCCTTCCATATGGAAAGTCTCCCATATCATCCCACTACATAAAGGTGGGACATCTACTGAGCTTTCCAACTTTCGTCCAATCGCCTTACTCTCTCCAATAGCTAAAATAATGGAAAAATGCATACACAGACAACTGCTTGACCACCTCTTTCAAAATAATTTACTTGCCAACTGCCAACATGGCTTTAGACCTTTCCATAGCACAACAACTGCCCTGTTATCGTTTTCTGACTGTATAAACAAAAATCGTTACAATAACTCTTTCCTCAGCACTATTTATTGACCTTTCAAAAGCCTTTGATATGGTTAACCATCACATGCTTATTGATGTACTAAAAGCCCAATCACTAGACCCACAAGCAGTACGCTGGTTTAAATCTTATTTAGAAAACAGACAACAAGCAGTGCTTTGGGATAAAAATCTTTCTACACTCCTCCCTGTGAACATAGGAGTTCCACAAGGCTCTATTTTAGGCCCGCTTCTCTTTTCACTGCTTATTAATGATCTACATGCTAAAGTTCCTCAAGCCACCTGCATACAATATGCAGATGACTCACCTTAATATGTTCAGCCAAGTCCACTACCTCACTCCAGACCCTCACCCAGACAGTATTTAACACTGTTGAAAATTGGTTCACGCAACACTGCCTCCTGCTGAACCCCAAAAAAAAAACAAAATTATTGCTGTTTGCTCCTACTCAAAAGTCATCACAACTTCACTTCACAGTAACCTCTAACAATGGAACTAATATATCCCCTGACACTACAACTCAACTCCTGGGAATAACAATTGACAACAACTTCATCTATGATGATCATATTAATACTACTATAAAGTCTGTCAACAAAAAACTAGGCACCCTTTATAGAATCAAACCCTTCCTTACCCCTATAGCCAGAACCACTATTGCCCAGACCCACCAGACCTCTACCCTGTTCTATGCTTCTGCTATATATACCAATCTCTCTAAAAACAACCTTTCCAAACTTTCAACCAGTTACAATAACATATCCTGATTCGCCACTGGCACCCCCTTTAGAACTCACCACTGTTACAACCTAAAACAACTGGGATGGTTAGAACTGCAGAACCAAATACTTTGTCAACAACTTCTTATCACTCAAAAGATTCTTTACCACCCTAATAATACCCCTATCCTCACTAACCTGATTACCCCCTATAAAAATCTTGCAACACTACGCTCAGCTAATAAGCTTCTAGTTTCCACTATTAAATCCAACAAAGCTGGGGATTCACTTTTCACCAACACAGTGGGAAAAACCTGGAACCAGCTTCCTAGTGAACTTTCTACCCTTGCTTCCACACTGCTTTTTAAACAACATCTTAAAGAATATCTTAAAACTCACTGGCTCTGTCCCTGCTCTAACCCTGACTGATATCTCATTTCCCATTCTTGCTCTCCCTTTGCTTCTCTACTCCATTGTTCTATGTTGCCTAACTGAAATAAAGATTTCTTAAAAAAAAAAAAAAATATATATATATATATATATATATATATATATACATATATATATAATTTCTAATTTTTTGGAATCTCCATATAGATTTCTTTTTAGCTCTCAAGTGTTGTTTGATTGTTTCTCTATATTTGATCTTAGCTTAAACACACTAAAGAACTCTGTACAAGCTTATCATACCTACAATTTAAACAATGTACTATAACTCATTTTATTATTGATATATATTGTATGCTTTGTCACTGCCGATGCTTGGAGCTTTTCTCCCCGGGCCTCTACTGAAAATGGACATATATCCAGTTAGACCATCCCGGTCAACAAATGTAAAATAAAAATAAAAATAAATAAAATATAGAAGAGCATATTTCTAACACCAAACTAATAAATTCACAGGATGCCATCAGCACCCCCTTTACTCCCTCACAAAATATTATGCCTCCACCACAGGATACACCAACTAATGAACTTATTTCCAATGCGAAAGTGGGACTAAATGACTCATTCCATAATAACATGCCAAGGAACTACAATTCTTCTTCTTTTTTTCCACAGGACAACTACAACAGCCACAACAAACAACTACAGAGGGAGAGGGATGATGACACAGAGAGGGAGAGGATGATGTTGAGGATCTACGAGGAATACAGTCAGAAAGGACAACACCAACACAATGATTTATTCTTTTACAGAACAAACTCCTCAGAATACAGGACGGAACAGAGGACGCCCATGGAGGAATAATGTACAATACAAATATTAACACCAAAAAAAACTTTTTACCTAAGCTGTTTCTAGACAATACTATACTGCCCACAACCTTGTCTTCAGCAGTTTTTAACCTGTCAGACAGATCACTTTCACAAAACACTGTGGATGTAATAAATAGGGGACTTACTTTCAGACTCTACCTTAGAAAACTAAACTTAAAATTGATGTTCTCTGATAAAGATGCTGATTCTCAAAACTCTTTTTTAGACAGAACACTTAGAAAGAAGAGCCTGTTTAATCCTCCTTTACATGAAACCATACAAATGTTTCAATTTATCTGCAAAAGAGAATTCAGTAAAATGTTAAAATCTGAATGTCAAGTAAAGTGGTATAACTTGACTCCAGCAGAAAGCAAAGCATTGCACGGACTAGAAAACGACAGATCTCTTTGAATTATGTGTGCAGATAAAGGAACAGGAATAGTTTTAATGGAACAATCAGAATATACAGCTGTCCTAGAAGGAGACTTAAAAGACAGCAACTACTATAAAATGATAGATTTGAAAGTGGCTACAAAAGGATTTAAACAGATTGATAAGACCTTGAAAGACTTGTTAAAAAACAATAACATAGATGATATGGAGTTTGAGTTTATGTCACAGCATCACCCTAACCTAGGACATTTTTTTTTGGTATTCCTAAAATGCATAAAAACACAGTACAACCACCTTTTAGACACATTGTCTCTGATAAAAAAAACAAAACAGAAAAAACATCAGAATACATTGACTCTCTCCTTAACCCGGTGGTACAAGATACTCCGTACTACCTCAGAGACTTGTGGGCTTTTTTACATCTTTTATTTGAAAATCCACCTCATCCTGAAGATACTATGCTAGTAACTTTGGATATTGAAGCCCTGTACACAAATATTCCGCACGAAGAAGGTATCCTTTACTTGCAGACGTACATACAACAAAAGTCTGCATTTACTGACAGAAAAATCCTGACCATTTCTACCCTTGTTAAACTGGTTTTGGAAGGGAACTTTTTCCACTTTAATGGGACCATTTACCAGCAAATAAAAGGAGTAGCAGCGGGAGCAAAATTGGCTCCAGCATTTGCAAATCTAGTGTTAGCAGCATGGGAAATTAATACACTCATTCATCTACCAGGGTTTAACAAACCAAGGATTTACAGACGTTACACTGATGATGTGTTTTTTTGTTTGGAAGGGTTCCAAAAATAAACTATTACATTTTGTTGTTTCTTTAACAGACAGCGTTCCTTTTTTAACGTGTAAACTAGCAGATCATGGCTCATCTATTCACTTTTTAGACACAGTAATCACTCTTAACAAATCCACCTTAACTTGGTCATCTAATATTTACAGAAAGGAAACTTTTCGAAATAACTATCTGGACTACTCTAGTATGCACCCTTTCTTCCAAAAGAAAAATATAGCAAGAGGGCAGTTCATCAGATTATCACGTATCATTAGTGAAGACGATGTATTTATCAAAGAATGTCAATTTCTGGGTCATTTACTTACAGAAAGGAAATATCCTGAACAATTACTGGAAGCATCCTTTAAGGAAGTCTTACTTTCTAGACATGTCAGATTTCAGCCAGTTCTGATCCATGGTTTTTACCCTGCACAAAACACAAATGTGGGACCCCATCTTTCAATGCCACCACAAACTGCCCTTATAGAAGGTTCCCATCAGAATAATATGCACAGCAAGAGAGGTGATGACTTAGACACAACTTGGAATACTACACAGGAAGGTGAGGATAGTGAAGACAGGTTCACTTCATTCCCTCTACACATCGGCTTGGATTTACAAAGTATCAGAAACATAATTACAAACAACTGGGATATTATTTCTAAGGCCGAAAACATACTTTCACACATAAAAAGCAAAGTCCTTAAGACACTCTTGAAAACACAGATTCTCCTTTTCTGTTATGCCCATCAAACTAACAAGTTTGGCTGCAGGTATGTTTACTTGTGGGGCTTGCCAGTATATTTTCACAGGCCATTGTTATACCTTTGATCACTGCAAGGTTGTAATTAACTTCAAAAAACACTATGACTGTAACACCTCTGGGGATGTTTATGCTGCTTTTTGTAAAACATGTGCGAATTCTACATAGGAAAGACTACAAGAAAATGATCTACTAGGATCAAAGAACATTGTGCTGCCATTAGAATTCATGATTATAAAAATGCCTTGGCTAAACATAGCCGCAAATGCAATGATTTTGACTCATTTCAGTTGTTTATTTTGGAACAGATTGATTTATCAGTAGGTGATATGGATACATTACTAGAATTCAAGGAACTGAAATGGCAACTCCTACTTGAAGCAGACTCATGCCCAGGACTTAATGAGAACATAAACATTAAATGTGCTTTAAAATGGTTACAATAAAGTTTTTTTTTTTTTTATTTTTCAGTTTTCCTCTGAAAAAATGATAATAGTGTGGACCTTCCTTACTCTTTCCAAAACATAGTTTCACTTGCTATATGTATTTCTTTACTTTATTACCAAGTAAGCACAATATCCATAATGCACCAATTAGAATAAGCACTAATGTTCAATACTAACTATGTCTGGAAATTATATTTATTATTTATATATATATATATATATATATATATATATATATATATATATATATATATATATATACACATACATACATATACATACATATATATATATATATACACATACATACATATATATATATATATATATATAAACATATACATATATATATATATATATATATATATATATATATATATATATATAAACATATAACTTTACTGTGTCTGTTGTGGTTTATGAAGAAGAATGTAGTAAAGGGGCAGTTTGTCAAATTGTCAAGATTAATAAGCAATGACACCAATTTTGAAACTGAATGTGATTTTTTATCTTCGCTGTTCATACAAAAAAAACTACCCAGTCAACTTGGTTAGCAACATTAGAAATGACATTAGGATCAAAAGACACAGTAAATTTAGACCCATTTTAAAACATGGCTTTGTTCCTAACAATAATTCTTCTGCAGATGATGCTGACAGTTGGTCATGTAGTTTTGCTTTATCCATTAGTAAAGATATGCAAAACATCAAGAGTATTTTAAATAACAATTGGAGAATTTTGTACAGTGACAACTCCATTAGAGACATCATGGGACCAGCCCCTAAGTTTTCTTTTAAAAAAACCAAAACCATCAAATCTTTATTTGAATGTAAAGATAAACCTTTCTTCCTAACACAACACATGCCCATTAATGACTCTAAAGGTATGTTTACATGCAAATGTGTTGCATGCAATTTTATTCTAACAGGAGGACAAATTCACTTTTACTCATTGTAATGTGCCAGTTGTTTTCAAAAAAGTCTTTGCAACCACACCATGGTGGTCTATGCTGCTATTTGCACTTCTTGCTCTTGTTTCTATATAGGAAAAACAACTAGAAAATTAAGCAACAGGATAAAGGAACACAATGCTGCCATTCGTTCTAAAGATTCTTCCAATGCCTTGGGCAAACATAGTGTGTCTTGTAATAACTTTTCCATGTGCAAGTTTCTAGTTTTAGAACAGGTGGACAACTTTTTTGGGGATGCAGATGGCCTGCTGCAAGTTCTTGAATTGAAGTGGCAACTTCATTTAGAAGCAGATTACCACCCTGGTTTAAATGAGTCATTAAGTCTCAAATGTGTGTTAAAATGGTTGCAATAACAATTCTGTTGCAAACCACAGTTGTTAAAATGCTTTCAGCTATTACACTAATGCTGAAATGATTACAAAAATATGTCTCTTGCAGACCATATGTTTTGAAAAGCTGTTAGCCAGTACACTCATGTTTTATTCAGCATGCTAATTTTTACTGGTTCTTACATTAGTTCTTATTTCACAATTCAACTTTTATGCATATGTCTACTGTCTCAATTCTTAGCAACAACACTCATGTTTTACTCACTATGCCAAATTCTACTGATTCTAACAACAGCTCCTATTTGGCAATTCATATGTTATGCTTATGCTAATCTTGTTTATGGTTTCCCATAGGTTATTATGAAAGGTTATAAATAAGTGGAAAGCTTAATTTATTAATTCTGAAGAAGTTCCTATACAATAAAGGACGAAAGCTCAATCTACCATGAGGGTTTTTGTGTTTATTTACTAAAAGAAAAAAATAAGTTTTTGATATATATATATATATATATGTGTGTGTGTGTGTGTGTGTGTGTGTGTGTGTATATATATATATATATATATATACACACACACACACACACACACACACACACACACACATATATATATATATATATATATATATATATATATATGTATATGCATATATATATAAATACATATACATATATATGTATATTTATATAAATACACACACACACACATACACATATATATATATATATATATATATATATATATATATATACACACACACATATATATATATATATATATATATATATACACACACATATATATATATATATATATATATATATATATATACATATATATATATACATATACATATATATATATATATATATATATATATATATATATATACACATACATATATATATAGAAATCTCGCATTTGTGCATTCAGATGCGTGTCTTGCAAGAGCATTTGAGTGGT
>NC_056730.1:473079761-473082261 GCF_019279795.1 Protopterus annectens
GGTGAGCGTGTCCTTTTCCCAACAGCTTAGGATGAGCTTCGCTTATGTGGGTGCCATTTTGGCCCCCATGGTGACTCCTTTGAGTTGTTGGTACAGTACTCCATTGAATTCAAAGTAGTTGTTATTTAGAACAATTTTTTAGCAGTTGGCATAGGGTCTCCGCTCTCCTGGGATCATGCTGCCTATGTTCTACTAAGTATCTGTATACCACTGCTATGCCTTCTTGGTGGGGGATGCTTGGGTATAGTCCCACTTTGTCCAGGGTGACAAGAGTTCTTGTCTTGTACTCATGGTTGTGGTGGAACTCAAAAATTTTGTTTAGAAATTGCCAAGAGTCTTTTAGGTAGTACTCTGTGCTTTGGACAATGGGGTTGAAGTGGTAGTCTAATAATTCTGACATACCTTCGGTTTTCATTTTGGAGGACACAATGCATCTGGGGGGGGGTTGTAGGATTTTTGTGGATCTTGGGGATCCCAAACAGTTTTCCCACTTCAGGGGAATCAATTTCCATAATTTTTTTCTCCTCTTCAGTTATTGTGCCTATGGCTGCTAGTTTATTATTCGTTTTTTCTATTCTTTTGAAGCTAGCTAGGATTTCTGTTTTGGAGGTGGTCCTGTAGCAGTCATGCTTCCTAAGTACAACGTGCATTTTCTTATTGTACATTTCTTCTTTCATTATTACAATTCCTGCTCCCTTGTCTGCTTTAATGATTTTTATATCTTTATCTTTGCACAATTCGACAAGCGCATTTTTTTCTATGGGGTTGAGGTTCCCTTTTTTGTAGGGCGGTTTCTTTTTTAGGATGTTTCTGCACTCGTTTTCACAAACTTTTGAGAACACGCTGATATGGTTGTTCACTGTGGGGTTCCATGTGCTTTTTCGTTTCAGTGGCTTTGTGCTATTGTTGTTGGATTCACTATCTAGGGAGCTGGTGGTTCCGTAGTCAGTTGGACTAAGTATACCTCCGTTACCTCGTGGGGTGTTTCACCCTACTTCGTGGGTATTGGTCGATACTCTGTGGAGGGTAGGGGGAAGGGGAGAGTTATCTAGTCTAGAAGGTGGTGGACCACTAGTCTCTGGTCTGAGCCTTGTAACCCTCATCAGGTTGTGGTCATTTGGTGCCGGTCTGGGGCTGCGAGTAGGGGTCATATGTCTGGCCTCCTGTACTGCGTGGCTGATCTCCTGTGAAAAGTTGGAGCTATCTCTTTCCTGAGTAAAGTCGCCCTCATGTAAAATATTGCCCTGTTTTGAGGCACCAGTATCATGAGCCAAGTCAACATCTGCAGCTACACAATATGCATGCATATACTTTGTACCAATCGCAAGAGAAACGGCAACATTATTACCAACATTATCCGCGACATTATTATCAACCACAGTGTTTGCAGAAACATAATTTGCCTCAACATTATTTGCATCAACATTATTTGCAGAAACATTATTTGCAGAAACTGTGTTAGCATACATGGTATTTCTTCTAGCTACGTTAGACACAATATTACTTTGGTCTGCATTTGTACCAACACTATTTGTGGAGATGCCAGTACTTACATTTGTGAACACTGAGCTACGGTCAGTTGGCGCGTAAATACTGATGGCATCAGACACGTCGTTGGCTGAAAATACGCGGTTTTCAGTGTGATTGGTCTCCGTGAGGAGATCTGATCTTGTATTCGGGTCAGAGAAGGACACATTATTATTATCATGCAACAGTGAATCTGCATTTTCATTCATGTATTTGTCAAACATCATCTGCATGTTTTTATTATTGTGGAAGCAATATTTTAAATTCAGTTTTCTACAGTACATTTTCAGGTCTAAAATCAATTCAGTGGTGTTGCATCTCTGGCTAGGTATGAAATTGAGGCCATTTTTCAAAACATTTATGGTCACAGAGTCTAGCTCATTACCTGTGAGGTTATAGATTGTTTCATTGTCCGGTGTTAGTTCTCCACTGGTCCACGTGCCTTGTGATGGCATTGGTGCAATAATGGTGCGTTGATTTAGTACGGCAGCCTCATTGTTGTACGTGGGGCAGTGGCTTAGGTATCCCTTCTTGCCCATCTGAGCCTGTTTGTCCTCCTGGGTGAGCTTGGTCTTCCTCTGTTCCTTCCTTTGCCTCTGCCTCTCCCCCTGTTTGCTGTCCCTTGGTTGGGGGGTCCTGTTTGGTCCCAGTTTGTGGCATTAGCTAAAAAAATGCTGCTCTTCATTGTCTTTTTGTGGAGTGGCAGTGGTCGTTGTGTTTGGTTGTGGTCTTCTGTTGTCTGTTGGTGTTGTGGAGGCAGATCCGTAGGCCAATCTACCTGTGGTGCTGTGGTGTTCAGGTCTTGGGCTTGTGCCACATGGTCCTTTGTTGTTGCGGCGGTCATGGCTGGCGGGGTTTGGTGTGCTCCTTTGGTTTGTATCCTGTGCGTCTGTCGTTTCTGTTTCTGGTGTCCTGTTGAAGTCTTGCGTGATGATTCTTGGGTAGGCCAGGTTCTTTTGGTATTGCAGCCAGT
>NC_056730.1:473089761-473094761 GCF_019279795.1 Protopterus annectens
AAGTGACAGCAGATGAGAAGATATTTACAGTAAATCGCTCTTGTAGTTGGAGGAAGATGACAAGGCATTTTTTGTTTTCTTTACTTGAAGTTATAGATGACACTACCAGCACTGTTTTTGATGTAACATGCAAGTTGTATGCATGTATAAGTATGTCGCTGGGCAGGGGAGTATAGATGCATATCAGAGGGATGTCTGCTGCTGCTGTTTATAAGATAATTTCCTTTACATTGCTGCATTGTAAGACATGTTCCAGGCTTAGTGAATGCAAGGATGCAGGCTGCTTTAGAACATCATTAGAATGAGATATTGAATTTTAGGGCAAATATTAAGCATTTATTAATTTATTTATTGTTCAAATTCACCTACAATATAGCCACATTAGTCCTCATAAACCTGGGTTGTTTTTTTTTTTTTTTTGGTCCTCACTTGCCGTTTGGCCCCAGACCATTTCTGTTGACTCAATGCGGCCCTTGCAACTGAAAAGGTTGGACACCCCTGTTTTAGAGCATTTATTATAACTGTAATTGCCTTAATATTGCTACAACTCAAGTGCTCTAAGTTGCACTGCATCTGAAGTGTTTGTGTGTTTTAGCTTATTTTCTGTATATATAGACTTCTCTGTATATGTAGACTAGCTACTTATTCTGCTGTATTACTGCCACCTAAATCGTTTTTCAGTTGTGCACTTGCCTTGCTTCATTTAAAAAGTTTTAAATTGCTACTTTTGTACAGTTTTAATTGCATTTACTGTTTAAGACTGCACACTCAAGTGTGTTAGACTTTTCTGTATTTATTTACTGTATTATTGCATAGTTTAGCCTGTTTCAACAAAAAAAAAATATATATATATATATATATATATATATATATATATATATATATATATATATATATATATATACTACCTTGTTTGCTCGTTTCCCACCTTTTCTAGCCAGTCCATATCCCAGGCTTTGCTTGTCTCAAGACTTTATTTTCTGTGCTCAGAGCTATCCAGACCTTGCTGTGGCAGAGGGAAGTCTTACTGCCTACCAGTGGGACTGGTGAGCATTGTACTGCCTATCTAACACTAGAGGAGTGGTTTCCAGCTCTGAAATTGTAATTTTATTAGCCTTTTTGGGCTGATTTCTGTCCCTTTCAACTTTCTGACTTAAAAATGCATGTGTTTGCACATTTGTCACATCGTGCAGCACTACGAGGCTACAGTTAAACTATTCCAGGTGCCAGAAAGTCTGCTCTTCAAATTTTCCCTTAAAACTAGCTGGTTTCTCAGTAATAGCACTAAAATCTGAACCCCTGTGACTAGCACTTTCTCTAGAACCTGCTGTAAAGCACTATGAAGCCTGAAACTGATACAAGCACTTAGCTCTCCTTGTCAATAAGGAGAAATTAATCATAGGCACTAAACAGCCTACAATTTTAAAGTACCTTACAAAGGTAAGGGAAAACAGCTCTTAAACCTTACAAAAAAGCACCTACACAGGCATGTCCAAGGGTCAGCTTCCGGTGGTTTCTCCTGTCCACCTGGTGAATCTGGGTATACTGGGGCAATGCGGCAACTGCCTCATGTACACAGACAATCCTCTCCTCCTACCACCCACCACTACAACCTGCGAGAGATGTACTTACATAGCCAAACTGGAAGCAAAGCTCTCTCCGGTCATGACAGTGCTAGACAGTCAAGAGGAGAAGGCTAACACCTGCATTAAACCTCTAGCAACTCATAGCCCTTCAAAACCCACACCATCAACTCCCACACATACCAACACTAAACCCACATATGCGGAGGCAATTAACATTAACCTGCCCAAGCAACAAGGACCTCCGAAGCCGAAACGCAAACAAACACCAGTCACAACCAAAGTGACACATAGCTCACAACACCAGTGTGCCACCCAACAACAGCCCCTAAGTCAAGACAATGCTCCCAACACTTTAGTCATAGGTGACTCTATAGTCAGGCACACTGATGTCCCACTCACCAGGCTGAACAAGGAGAAAATTACAGTCAGCTGCATGTCGGGTGCCAGGATCCGCCACATAACGCATGCACTCAAGTCACTCCACAACAAGTACAAATACGACTCTGTCATTGTCCATGCTGGAGTAAATGACTTGAGACGTACCTCCCTGGACTACATGAAAAGAGACATGGAAGAGCTCTTGGATCATGTGACCCAGGCAGGTATGACCCTAGCCCTGAGTAGCATCCTGCCTTCGCCCAGAATTATACCACAGTATAAGGACAAAATGATTGACTTCAACAATTGGCTAAGCTTCTGGTGTCATTCAAAGGGGATCCAGTATTTGTCTGCCTGGGAAGACATGATCGACAAACCGTGATGCTTTGCCAGAGATGGTCTGCACCTGTCACCCCTGGGATTCAGGTTACTGGCTAAAGCTCTTGCCATCCCTATAGTGCCTTTTTTAGGCAAGGTTCAAAGGATAAAACCACCACTGTAACAGATACAAGCATGCAAAATCTGAAGGTAATGCTACTCAATGCTAGAAGTCTAAACCGCAAAATGCACTCTCTCGAGGCACTCCTAAAAATGGAGAACATCGATATCTGTGCAGTGACTGAGACCTGGTTCAAGGCTCCAGAGAGCACCCCTGCAATACCAGGCTACAATTCTTACCACAATTTTCGGCCACAAAACCAAAACCGAAACACTAAAGGTGGAGGAGTGTCCATATTCACCAAGGATATTCACACCTCCAGGCTAGTTGCCCAACACAATGCATCTGAAATTCTCCAGGTGCAACTAGCACTAGGTAAGACTGCAATCTAAATTGTAGCTTGCTACAGATCCCCCACCATACCCTAAGATTCTCACTACTCCTTCCTAAACATACTGGAAAATATTAAGATACAACCAAACACCCTAATACTAGGTGATTTCAACTACCCTGCCATTAATTGGGAAAACTACTCGGGTATCAACTCCTTTTCCCAACAGTTCTTGGAATTCATAAATTCCAACACCCTGGATCAACTAATCCATTGTCCCACCAGGGGCTCCAATATCCTAGACCTGGTCATTACCAACATGGGAGATAGATGCTCCACACCAGTGGTCACTCCCTCATTGGTCAGGTCTGACCATAAGCAAATCACCCTTGACATCCACATCCCACCCCCACCCTCCCAGTAAGGAAACCTCCTTAAAAAACTTCTTCAAAGCCAACTTCATGCTACTGAAGTCAGAAGTGACAAACTTCACAACACCCACGCAGACGGGATCTGGGAGTTCGACTGCAGAATCCTACATTAAGGCACTGTACGAGCACATCCACTCGTGCATGAATCATGCCATCCCAAATAGAACCAAGATGCTCTTCTCCAAAAAAAGGAAGCCAATTTGGTGGTCCCCTGCTATAAACAAACTATACAACAGAAGGAAGAAACTGTTGCAGAAAAGAGGAAAATTCCAGGATGCAAAAAACTCCCTCACCAGCCTCAGTAAGAAGCTGAGATCCCTCATAAAATCCTCAAAAGCTAGTTATGAAAATAAAATTGCCAAAGATTCCAAAGACAACCACAAGGCATTCTATAGTTATGTCAAGAATCTAAATGGCAATGCTCAGATCTGCTCTGAGCTACAACAGAATGGCATTAAATATACTGATCCCAAGGATATTGCCAATATCCTGGCAGATCAATTTAGTGCCATCTTCACTCCTCTCTCACCCCCTAAAGGGCCCATCTCAATACCAAAAGATTGCCAAATTCCAATAATCACAGCCACACAGGTAGAAACAGCACTCTCCAAATCTAAGAATACAGCATCCATGGGACCTGATGACATCCCAGGCTGTGTACTACATGAACTACAAAATGAACTGCACCCGAATTAAGTGTCATGTTTAATCATAGCCTCACCTCAGGCTTCGTGCCTACTGATTGGCGCACAGCTACAGTTATCCCAATCCACAAGGGACGATCCACCTTGGATCCCAGGAACTACCATCCCATCAGTCTGACAAGCCTGATCTGCAAGGGCATGGAACGCATTATCATGGAACTTATAAACAAAGACATTCGCAACCTCCAGACACTGGACCCCACAGAGTTTGGGTTTGCGAAGGGCCGATCTTGTCTCCTGAATCGGATTGACTTCTTTGAATTGGTCTCCAGAGCGGTGGACGAGGGTAAGGCGGTCCACACAGCCTATCTGGACCTCGCCAAGGCCTTTGACACCATCCCCCACTCTGGAATCATAGATAAACTTACTAAGCTGGGCATAAATCCCTATGTCACTCGATGGGTTGCCAACTGGCTTCCTGACAGAACCTAGACTGTAAAAGTAGCCAACTCCAAATCCAACTCCAGACAAGTGACAAGTGGAGTACCTCAGGGTTCAGTCCTGGGACCACTCTTGTTTGGCGTCTACTTCTCTGAAGTGCAAGCCAACACTAAGGGACTCTGGCTAACAAAGTTTGCAGATGACTGCAAAATGGGAGCCATTATTGAATCCCCAAATGATGTGGATATTCTACAAAAGGGCCTTACAGAAACAGATGCCTGGTGCCAGAGCCAAGGGCTCAAGCTTAATGCCAAGAAATGTATAGTCATGCCCTTTGGAAAAAACATGTACCCATGAACTACCACATAAGTGGCAGGACACTAAACATCGAAAGTGTGATGAGAGACTTAGGGACACAAGTGGACAGTGGTCTCACTTTCAATAACCACATCGCCACAACAGTCAGGAAATCCATCTACGTGGCACACCTCATCACTAAGGGCTTTTCATCCAGAAAAAAGGAGGTCATTGTCTCACTGTACTCATCCCTCAGACCCATTATAGAGTATAATGCCCCATTTGGTATGTACCTCACAAGACATCTGCAACAGCTGGAAAGGCCACAGAAATACCTCACTAAAAGAATCACAGGCCTAAAGCAGATGCCATATGCTGACCGTCTAAAATAACTCCAGCTATATTCTGTGACATATCGTCTACTCAGAGGCAATCTCTGCTTAACATACAAGG
>NC_056730.1:473099761-473102261 GCF_019279795.1 Protopterus annectens
ACCCCTTACAACATACCAACTCCCCAATTCAGTAATGCAGAACTACTTCTGGCTCTGCTTCAAGTAAATAAACACAAACACATACGCGTAGCCTCCCTCTACATCCCCCCAGGCAACAATATTTCTACACTAGAAGATATCCTCTCCTGGCTTTCCAATAACATTAACAATGAAACTATACTTATGGGTGACATGAATATTAATTGGTCTGCAATACAGTCTCCCACAAATCCACTTAACATTAATCTTTACAACTTTTCTCAACTGATCAACTCCATAACTTGGCCCTCAAAAAACCTCACCAGTGATAGTACCCTAGACTGGATATTAGCCTCCCACCCTCATTACTTCCCACATAGTGGCACCCTGCCTGATTCCCTTAGTGACCACTTGCCCACATTCACACACCGACTAACTTCACCCCTACATCTTACTCACAATTTTATTACTACTCGCTGCCAAAAAAACTTTAACCCCACTACCTTTTCCAACTGTCCAAAAGCAATCAACTGGTACACCCTAAAAACTCTACCCCTGGAACAGGCTGTCACCCACTTTAACTCAACTTTTCTAAACCTCTTAGAGCAACAAGCCCCCATAAAAACAAAATGAATAAAAAACAAAACTGCCCCTTGGCTAACAAAAAACACACTAGTAACTACGCACCTTAGAGATAAGGCATGGTCATCATATCAGAAACATAAAACTCCCCTAGCCCATAACGAACACAAAACACTCAGAAACAAAGTAAAAAAAACTTATCATCTCCGACAGACAAAATTACTTATCCATAATCCAAAACAACAACAAAACAAACCCTCAAAAATTTTGGAAATCCATGCCTACTCTCCTCAATCCCAACAAACCAGATAACCCGAGCCCAGACCCTAACACTCCTGACATAGACTTGGCCACTCAATTCAACACCTTCTTTATTGATTCTATCTCCAAGCTAACGTCATCCTTTTCATCTTCAAACCGCACCATACCCCCCACTAAACCCCAATCCTCCCCTACCAACTTTTCACCCCTCACCACTGCTCATCCCTCTATCTCCACTCCATCATCAACATTCTCAAATTCTCCCCCCTCCCCTCACCATTCTCACTAAAACCTATACCCACATCCACCATAAAAAAAAAACTACTGCAGAAACTAAAACCATGCTTTAAAACCCCTGATAACATTCCTTCTTACTTTCTCAGTATAGCTGCTGAAGCCATTGCCTACCCCATCAGCATTTTAATCAACCGTTCCATTCAAGAAAGCTCGGAACCCCAAATCTGGAAAAAGGCTTTTGTTGTTCCATTGCACAAAGGAGGCATCAATAACAATATTAATATTTTCAGTCCCATCGCTATTCTATCTCTAAACTTTTAGAAAAGTGTATTCACCTACAACTCCTACCATACCTCTTAGACAATAACCTAACTCCAACACAACATGGTTTCAGACCAAGACACAGTACTATGACAGCCCTACTCTCCTTCCTGGAAGCTGTGAACAAAGCCAGGGACACAGAACACATTGTCTCTACCCTCCTACTAGACCTCTCTAAAGCCTTTGATACTATCTCCCACAATTTGTTACTAACTAAACTCTCCAAGCTTAACTTGTCACCCTCTTCTCTGAACTGGTTCACTAGCTACTTATCCAATAGATATCAGGCAGTGAGATGGAAAAAAGCCACCTCCTCTTTCATCAACACCCCAACCGGTGTTTCCCAAGGATCTATACTGGGTCTCCTGCTTTTCAATATATTCATAAATGATTTCCATAACTCTTTCCCTTCAACTAAAATTATCCAATATGCAGATTATTCAACTATAATCTGCTCTGCTACCTCCATCCCCACACTGCTAAAGCTTACTCAAGATGCATTCTCAACCACCGAACAATGGATGAAAACAAATCACCTTGTACTCAATGCCTAAAAAACCAAAGTAATGGTATTCACCCCCTATAAAGCTACCTTTTTCAATCCAAGTAATTTCACTATTACTAGTCATAACAATACACCCTTAGAACTGCTATCTGAGGCCAAATTACTTGGGGTCCAAACTGATAGTCAGCTTAAATTCAATTCCCATCTTCAACTAAATATAAAAAACCCCACCAAAAACTTGGCATGCTCTACAGACAGAATTGTTATCTTACACCCTTCACCAAACTCACCCTATCTACCACATTTCTCATCCCATCCTTCCTCTATGGAGCCCCACTTCTAACTAACCTACAATCTTCTCTCAAAACACAACTCTCCTCTTGCTATAACAAAATTGTCAAGTTTGCTACCTCCCATAAGTCCTCCTCACACCACTGTTCAGTTCTCCACAAACTAAAATGGTTAGAACTACCCAATCACCTCACTTACGACCAACTGACTCTTGCACACAAACTCATCTTCAATCCCTCCCTCTGCCCATCCCTTTCCTCTACCTTCAAAATGCACCTCCCTGATAGAATTCTAAGATCTAACAACCAAAACTTAATTGAACTG
>NC_056730.1:473107261-473109761 GCF_019279795.1 Protopterus annectens
TGCAAAAGCGCTAACCTGATTGCAATAAATCTACACTTTTTTAAGGCTTTAGCTTTGGTTTTGTGGCTATGAACTGATAGTGCTGTGGAGTTATCCAGTATATGGAACTTTGGGTTTTGGTGACGTACTCCTTCATTGTTTTGCTCCTGTGTTATGTTCTAAATATATATTTATATATATATATATATATATATATATATATATATATATATATATATATATATATATATACATATCAAACTTCTAAGACTGCAAAAAATAAAATAAAATGAAATAAAACAGGACCAAAATTCTTCTACTGTAGTGTATCAAGCTTTTGTTCCTCTTTATTGTAATGGAACTTCATCAGAACGAGTCAGGTTACAAAGGACCAGATTAAAATACCCTTGAGTAGAATCATGAATATTACAGCAACTGAAATGACCAATCAAAAAAAATTTAAACTAATTAGTGATGCATAATCATAAGTGCAGTGACTGTTAGAACTCATTAGGAACAAGTATAACATATCCATGAACTGTAGTCATTAAAAGCATCTAAGAATGTTAGAAATGTGAAAAAGAAAAACAATGCTTTCTGAAAGAGATTCTACAAAAACTTCTAGTTGACTAATACCACCCTCCCACACAAAAAATATCATCTATGTATATCTTGTAAAACCTCAAGGAGTGATACCCAGGTAAATGATCAGGAGTATCAACTTCCCACTCACTCAACACATTTGCAAAAGCTGGGGCCATCTTTGACCCCATAGCAACACCTCTCACCTGTCTGTAAATATTGTCTTGAAAATGGAAAAAAAATATTTTTCAACACCAAAGACATGAGGGTATGTAATGTCTGAACTCTCCTTCTAGGAAATTTAACATATTTAAATAAAAAAATGTCTAACATAATTTAACCCATCAGTATGGGGAATGCTAGTATACAAAGCAACTACATCTAACGTGACTAAAATGCATTTAGAAAGGTCCAAACTAATATCAAACAACATATTTAAAAAGTCCCACGAATCCCTGATATAGTGGGGAGTGGCCTGTACCAAGGGATTTAAGACAAAATCAATATAATGTGATATATTATCTGTTTTAAACATTTATTCGAAACAATTAACCTAAACGGAGGATCACTTTCATTCTTATGAACCTTTGGAATGCCAAAAAGTTTGGCTAAA
This sequence comes from Protopterus annectens, assembly GCF_019279795.1. NCBI lineage: Eukaryota > Metazoa > Chordata > Ceratodontiformes > Protopteridae > Protopterus > Protopterus annectens. The sequence continues at coordinate 473,108,436 of NC_056730.1, forward strand.
TGAGGTTTCGGGGATGACATAAATTCAAATTCATCTTCTGTAATACAAGAATCATCCAGTAAATACTTTAACTTCTTGTCAATATGTTCAACATTAAAGTACACAGTATCAAGAGACACCTTTTCATAAAAGTCACCATTGAACAGTTCATCATTAATCTTGTTAACATATATTTGTTGATCCATAACTACTATACCAGTTCCCTTATTAGCTTTCATGACTCTCACATTACCATCACTAGTCAAGTGAAACAAAGCTTTTCTCTCATCACTAGACAAATTAAACCACTTGTCAGTGGAATTAGATGCAACTATGTTTCTAAAATCCTCTTCACAAACCCTTAAAAATGTTGTCAATGTATTGCTTAAAGGAGGATTGATCAAACTCTTTTGCCTAGGCAAAGAAGGGTCAAAACTTCCACTAGAAGTAGAAGAAATTGTAGAGGATTGTGTGATGAGGGATTGAGAACATTGAGAATGAGAGCTAACAGGCTCACAAACAGTATTGTTTACTTCAAAGTTTAATTTCAAGTTCAACTTTCTGGTGTACAGTCTCAAATCCAGTAAAGCATTGGATAAATTCGCCCTTTGAGAAGGGATGAATGTAAAACCTTCACATAAAACACTTAAATGGTCCTTAGACAAACTTTTGCTAGACAAATTAAACACAGAGGAATGAACAGAATGAAAATCATTAGGTAGTGTGCCTTTAGGATACAAACATAAAGGAAAGGAACCATCACCGGGATCACAATGCTTAGTCAACATGTTATTTGAAAGAGAGTACTCAGGAGTATTCATATTAAGCTCCACAGCTAAGGTTTCTGAACTGTGAGAACCAATGTTACTAAAAATACTACAAAGGGTGGTAGTATTAACACATTCGGAATTAGTAATAGGCTCTGAACTGAAGTTAAGACCTACTTGTGGTAACTCCTCGTGACCATATGACTTGGAGGTAAATGAAGAAACCTTGACACTTTTTTTCCTTTTCCTTTCTCCTTCAATGGCATATCCTGGTCCCTTATTACTAAAGGGGTATCTGTTCTTGGAACTAAAAAAGACCCTGAAGTGTTGACATTCTCTGAAGTATTGTCAAAAACATTCCCTCTCAAAGGAGCTAAATTAGGAGAAGGCTGTGGATTACCAATACTATTTCTGCCTCTGAGCTCTTCTGAACAAGTGGCCTCAGGAGAAAAAAATGAATTAACAATAGGGTTTGACAAAACTGGATTGGTGATAGGGTTGGACATACACTGTCTTAGACTTAAATGAAGCTAAATAACCATTTGTCCAGAAGGCAAAGAATAAGCAGAATTGAAACAGA